>NW_024572812.1:0-235000 GCF_018153835.1 Drosophila eugracilis | reverse complement strand
ATCAGTCATTTAGCTAATACCAAAATTATAGTTTGGAATTTGTTCAGCATCACTGTATGCTGAATTATCTCATTTATCTTAAGAAAAGCCGAGATTAGCGCTCGCGAGTCGACGATCGCTCGGCTCGCCCCACACATTCGTTCTTTAGTGCTTAGAATTGCAGTCGCAGCGTTGCTAAAATAAGACTTCGACAATAACTCTCTAGGCCTTTCCTTTTTCACCGTTCACGGCACCGCATTTTTTTGTGCAATTTTAAGTTGCAAAATATTTGGGAACAGGTGGCTTAAATTAATGCCCTTCTCGAAACAACATACATATATATTTTTTTCGATTTAGATATCCATATTTAATGCGCGATGCATTTCGTGCCAACCGGCCATGATGGTCACAATTGGTATAGTTACATACATAAATATATTTTTCGATTTAGATATTTAATGCGCGATGCATTCTGTGCCAATCGGCGATAATGGTCAAAGTAAATATAGACTTTTGTTAGCGTTTAGTTGGTAAACAAGCACACACTTATTTTTAGTAGGCCTCACTAACTCGGTGACTTAGGCTGTATTTAATTATTTTCACTTTTATTTTCTTCTTCTTTCTTCTTCTTCTTTTCACTCATTTCCACTTGGCCCCTTGGCTTACCCAATACGGTGATTCTGGGCATTTCCATCCTTTTGTCCTTTTTTAAAACGGATGCGCCAATTATGTCGACAGTCCAGGATAGGCTGTCTTCTGTTTGCGCTTTTGGTTAGTAAGTTCAATTTGTATTTTAATATATATGATCTACCTTCTTTTGGTGAAGCGGCCACACAAAGTTTCCCTGGTGTACAACCATCTCCAGAAACTACCCATCTAAAGCGCGTCTTCTGCACAAGAGGCAGACCGTCTCCTAGCTGGATTTGCCCAATTGAAAGCAGATCAAAAAACAGGATGGCTCCAATCAGAAAATCCAAACGGTGCGCTCTATGAAAGTTGGGATCTGCCAGAACCACAAGCAGGTACATTCCAGTTGAAGATATCTATGTTTAGACCAGGTTGATGCTCTGCGATGTGAAATGCATACGTGAAGGAGCGAGACTTCAGGCAAACAATTAATCTCCAAGGCCAGTCACCCCTACAGAGCATTCTGACCGATAAAACTGAAGTTGGCTGGCCAGCCGCGATGTGATGAGACGAACTTGTGAGCCGAAATCAAGTAGCGCTCGGCAGGGAAGGAAGTCTCCTGTTCGGCCAAGAAGAGAATGTTGGCAGTTGGTAAGAACATTGCTTTAGCGTGGCGATCCTGGGTCAAGAACGCGTTAGCTGGCTGAGCCTGAGCGGTCGCAACGGCAGCCTCATTGGTAGGATTCACACCGGAAGCGGGAACGGAAGCAGTATTGGGTAATTGCTCGCAAGGATGTAATAGGGCATGATGTCGGCGATCACACGTTGGGCAACGGGAGGATGAGCATCCGCGGGAGAAGTGTCCAGACTTAAGGCAAATGAAGCAGAATGCAAAGCATCGGACTTCATCGTATCGTTTCTCAACTGGCAAGGCGAGGAACCTTGGGAAAGAAGGCACAACATGTGCCAGAATACAGCAGGGGGCACAAGGAGCTGGTGGAGCATTAAGGAGCATGCACGAGCGATTATTAAATGGCGTACGTTGGCTCACTTGATCCACTAGCAGACGCGGAGCTAAGGTCAAATCCGCAGTCTTAAGGGTACGGCACCTTTGTTCCAAAGATCTCTTTGATGTGAATATTAATCGTCGATTACTAAAACGGTTGCGCAAAAGATCAAAGCCAACATCATAATTTGCGTAAGCAATCTCCAACACCCTCAAAGTCGCCAATGCTAACGGCACCGCATTTTTTCGTGCAATATTAAGTTGCAAAATATTTAGAAACAGGTGGCATAAATTAATGCCCTCCTCAAAACATTGGTGACCCAGACGTGATCGTGAACGCGTGTGAAAGTTAAGAAATTATAAAATATCGTTTTATTCGGTGTAAACCGAATCCTCTTCAACAAACTCAATTCGCATCGTTTGTACGGTATTCGCTTATACCTGCAAACCAAAGCTGCAGTCAGTATCGGCTGCTGTACATTTCAAAAAACTTGTAAACAACGCCGAGCGTTACATAATTTTGGTTGCTAAGCGGAGGTTTTTTCGTTTTTCGGTTCTGTACTACCCTTCTATTCTCGCATTCGTCGACGTTAGTCAAGTGCATCGGAAAGTTCGCGTAGTGACTGTTGTATACCCTTTCCAAAGATAATTCGAAATGTCGGAATCAAATAAAGCAGATCTTGTGCAACGTGCCCCAGCATTAGATTTTCCACCGCTTACTGTGAAAAAAGGGAGTATTTGCCGCTACTTGAACAGCGAAAGGAGAAGTCCACGGCAAATGCAATGGAATTGCATGGCATCAGTTCCGCCTTCAAGTGCAATTCTAAGCCTACCAGACTGCCGGAATTTCATCTTCCGCGATTTGAAAGATCATACATCGATTTGCCGGACTTCTACGCTATGTGGGAACAAACGAGGACTTGTCAAATGTGGAAAAATTCCAGCATCTTCGTTCCTGCTTGGATGGTGCAACGTTGGACACAAATTCGATCCTTGGAACCCACTGAGAGGAATTATGTCAGGGCCTTAGAACTATTGATTCTACGTTTTGATAATAAATTGTTACATTTCCAGGCTCACGTTCGGTCATTATTCAAGCTACCAGGGATCAGCTAGTGGTTTGAGGCAATTGAGCGACAAGGCAAATTCAAACATGCACGCCCTCAGTACTATGGCAACTACGCAGGAAATTCTTGATAGTGTTTTGATCCATCTCATCTCTTCAAAGCTGGACCATCGGAACCAGGAGAGGTGGGAGGAATGGTTGCCTGCAAAGGAGCTGCCGACTTGGGACAAAATTTTCCACATTTTTGGATCTTCGGTGCCGCATGATGGAGAATTTGGAATGCGCTATGGTAGACCATACACCTAGCGAACAGGTGAGAAATGTAGCTAGTAGAAGTCATCACACCGCGCTTATTGCTAAATCTTCGACATTGCCATCGTGTGTACTATGTGAGTCAAGGGACCATTATTTGACGAAATGCCCAGATCTTCTAGGATTGGCTCAAACTCAGCGCTACAACGAAGCAAAAAGGTTGAACCTTTGTTTAAATTGCCTACGGAAGGGACACAGCTTACGGCAATGCAGATCTGGCAGCTGTAGGAACTGACCCAAGAAGCATCATACTCTTCTGCATATGCAATCGAATCCCATAGCAACCCTTCCTCAGCTTGGTCCTGAAATGCCGCTTATTACCTCATCTTTAGTTTCTGTAGCCTTGCTTAAACCACCACCAGTAGCTTCGTCGCCAAATTATGCCGATTACGTGTTGCTTCCCACCACAATAGTTTATGTCAAGAACCGCTCTGGCGAATTCGTGCCTTGCCAGGCCTTACTCGACTTGGCCTCTCAAATCAACTTCGTTACCTCTCGATTCGCAAATCATCTGCTACTCCAAATCCAACGCTCAAACATCTTTATATCAGGGATCGGCGAATTTTCGGTAGCATCGGATGAGTCGGTCAACATTTTCGCACAATCCGCTGAAGTACAGCACGTCCCTTGTAGCTGCCGTTACCCGGTCAATCACCGATTATCACCCACAGTTCGATCTTAACCCATCTGAGTGGAAGATACCAGAAAATCTCGAGCTTGCCGACCCTCTCTTCTACAAAAGTCAGCGCATTGACTTGCTTTTTGGAGCAAGTTTATTCTTCGAGTTGCTTTGCAGTGGACAAATTCGTTTAGGAAACCACTTGCCCACCCTGCAGAAAACCAGAGTTGGCTGGATCGTCTCAGGGGGTCTAAAGGTAGGAGCCTCTACGAGATTATCCTTAGTTTTCTCGCTTCAGGAGCGGAGCAAATGGCGCTCCCCCGAGCACAACGTACAGCCAGGCAGCATGGTCCTAATCAAGGTGGCGCCTCGGCAGGGTGGAGAGCACTGCCTGCATCTCCGGAGATGACGGCGTCGATCAAGTTACGGTGATCCGCACTAGCTCTGGATTGTGCAAGCGGGGAACAAGGAAATTAGCTGTCCTGCCCCTCGAGACCACTTCGCTTAGAAGTATGGTTCTTCCAACGGGGGGAATATGTCGGGGGCAGTCATCTAGCTAATACCAAAATTATTGTTTGGAATTTGTTCAGCATCACTGTATGCTTAATTATCTCATTTATCTTAAGAAAAGCCGAGATTAGCGCTCGCGAGTCGACGATCGCTCGGCTCGCCCCACACATTCGTTCTTTAGCGCTTAGAAACGCAGTCGCAGCGTTGCTAAAATAAGACTTTGACAATAACTCTCTCGGCCTTTCCTTTTTCACCGTTCACGGCACCGCATTTTTTCGTGCAATTTTAAGTTGCAAAATATATGGAAACAGGTGGCTTAAATTAATGCCCTTCTCAAAACAACATACATATATATTTTTTTCGATTTAGATATCCATATTTAATGCGCGATGCATTTCGTGCCAATCGGCGATAATGGTCAAAGTAAATATAGACTTTTGTTAGCGTTTAGTTGGTAAACAAGCACACACTTTTTTTAGTAGGCCTCACTAGCTCGGTGACTTAGGCTGTATTTAATTATTTTCACTTTTATTTTGTCGACACAAAAGCGTTTCTCTATTCGTTTTCTTCTTCTTTTCACTCATTTCCACTTGGCCCCTTGGCTTACCCAATACGGTGATTCTGGGCATTTCCATCCTTTTGTCCTTTTTTATAACGGATGCGCCAATTATGTCGACAGTCCAGGATAGGCTGTCTTCTGTTTGCGCTTTTGGTTAGTAAGTTCAATTTGTATTTTAATATATATGATCTACCTTCTTTTGGTGAAGCGGCCACACAAAGTTTCCCTGGTGTACAACCATCTCCAGAAACTACCCATCTAAAGCGCGTCTTCTGCACAAGAGGCAGACCGTCCCCTAGCTGGATTTGCCCAATTGAAAGCAGATCAAAAAACAGGCTGGCTCCAATCAGAAAATCCAAACGGTGCGCTCTATGAAAGTTGGGATCTGCCAGAACCACAGGCAGGTACATTCCAGTTGAAGATATATATGTTTAGAACAGGTTGATGCTCTGCGATGTGAGATGCATACGTGAAGGAGCGAGACTTCAGGCAAACAATTAATCTCCGAGGCCAGTCACCCCTACAGAGCATTCTGACCGATAAAACTGAAGTTGGCTGGCCAGCCGCGATGTGATGGGACGAACTTGTGAGCCGAAATCAAGTAGCGCTCGGCAGGGAAGGAAGTCTCCTGTTCGGCCAAGAAGAGAATGTTGGCAGTTGGTAAGAACATTGCTTTAGCGTGGCGATCCTGGGTCAAGAACGCGTTAGCTGGCTGAGCCTGAGCGGTCGCAACGGCAGCCTCATTGGTAGGATTCACACCGGAAGCGGGAACGGAAGCAGAATTGGGTAATTGCTCGCAAGGATGTAATAGGGCATGATGTCGGCGATGACACGTTGGGCAACGGGAGGATGAGCATGCGCGGGAGAAGTGTCCAGACTTAAGGCAAATGAAGCAGAATGCAAAGCATCGGACTTCATCGTATCGTTTCTCAACTGGCAAGGCGAGGAACCTTGGGAAAGAAGGCACAACATGTGCCAGAATACAGCAGGGGGCACAAGGAGCTGGTGGAGCATTAAGGAGCATGCACGAGCGATTATTAAATGGCGTACGTTGGCTCACTTGATCCACTAGCAGACGCGGAGCTAAGGTCAAATCCGCAGTCTTAAGGGTACGGCACCTTTGTTCCAAAGATCTCTTTGATGTGAATATTAATCGTCGCATTAATTCGCATCGTTTGTACAGTATTCGCTTAGACCTGCAAACCAAAGCTGCAGTCAGTGTCGGCTGCTGTACATTTCAAAAAACTTGTACATAACGCCGAGCGTTACATAGTTTCGGTTGCTAAGCGGAGGTTTTTTCGTTTTTCGGTTCCGTTTTACCCGCTACTTCTATTCTCGCTTTTGTCGACGTTAGTCAAGTGCATCGGAAAGTTCGCGTAGTGACTGTTGTATACCCTTTCCAAAGATATTTCGAAATGTCAGAGTCAAATAAATCAGATGTTGTCCAACATGCCACAGCATTAGATTTTCCACCGCTTACTGTGAAACAAGAGAGAATTTGACGCTATTTGCACAGCGAAAGGAGAAGTCCACCGCAAATGCAACGAAATTGCATGGCATCAGTTCCGCCTTCAAGTGCAATTCTAGGCCTACCAGACTGCCGGAATTTCATCTTCCGCGATTTGAAAGATCAAACATCGATTGGCCATCGTGTGTACTATGTGAGTCAAGGGACCATTATTTGACGAAATGCCCAGATCTTCTAGGATTGGCTCAAACTCAGCGCTACAACGAAGCAGTTGAAGTTGAATCTTTGCTTAAATTGCCTACGGAAGGAACACAGCTTACGGCAATGCAGATCTGGCAGCTGTAGGAACTGACCCAAGAAGCATCATACTCTTCTGCATATGCAATCGAATCCCATAGCTACCCTTCCTCAGCTTGGTCCAGAAATGCCTCCTATTACCTCATCTTTAGTTTCTGTAGCCTTTCCCAAACCACCACCAGTAGCTTCGTCGCCAAATTATGCCGATTACGTGTTACTTCCCACCACAATAGTTTATGTCAAAAACCGCTCTGGCGAATTTGTTCCTTGCCGGGCCTTACTCGACTCGGCCTCTAAAATCAACTTCGTTACCTCTCGATTCGCAAGTCAACTGCAACTCCAAATCCAACGCTCAAACATCTTTATATCAGGGATCGGCGAATTTTCGGTAGCATCGGATGAGTCGGTCAACATTTTCGCACAATCCGCTGAAGTACAGCACGTCCCTTGTAGCTGCCGTTACCCGGTCAATCACCGATTATCACCCACAGTTCGATCTTAACCCATCTGAGTGGAAGACACCAGAAAATCTCGAGCTTGCCGACCCTCTCTTCTACAAAAGTCAGCGCATTGACTTGCTTTTTGGAGCAAGTTTATTCTTCGAATTGCTTTGCAGTGGACAAATTCGTTTAGGAAACCACTTGCCCACCCTGCAGAAAACCAGAGTTGGCTGGATCGTCTCAGGGGGTCTAAAGGTAGGAGCCTCTACGAGATTATCCTTAGTTTCCTCGCTTCAGGAGCGGAGCAAATGGCGCTCCCCCGAGCACAACGTACAGCCAGGCAGCATGGTCCTAATCAAGGTGGCGCCTCGGCAGGGTGGAGAGCACTGCCTGCATCTCCGGAGATGACGGCGTCGATCGAGTTGCGGTGATCCGCACTAGCTCTGGATTGTGCAAGCGGGGAACAAGGAAATTAGCCAAATTCCAACGGGGGGAATATGTCGGGATCAGTCATCTAGCTAATACCAAAATTGTAGTTTGGAATTTGTTCAGCATCACTGTATGCTTAATTATCTCATTTATCTTAAGAAAAGCCGAGATTAGCGCTCGCGAGTCGACGATCGCTCGGCTCGCCCCACACATTCGTTCTTTAGCGCACTTTGACAATAACTCTCTCGGCCTTTCCTTTTTCACCGTTCACGGCACCGCATTTTTTCGTGCAATTTTAAGTTGCAAAATATATGGAAACAGGTGGCTTAAATTAATGCCCTTCTCGAAACAACATACATATATATTTTTTTCGATTTAGATATCCATATTTAATGCGCGATGCATTTCGTGCCAATCGGCCATGATGGTCACAATTGGTATAGATACATACATAAATATTTTATTTTCGATTTAGATATCTAATGCGCGATGCATTCTGTTCCAATCGGCGATAATGGTCAAAGTAAATATAGACATTTGTTAGGGTTTAGTTGGTAAACAAGCACACACTTTTTTTTAGTAGGTCTCACTAACTCGGTGACTTAGGCTGTATTTAATTATTTTCACTTTTATTTTGTCGACACATAAGCGTTCTCTATTCGTTTTCTTCTTCTTTTCACTCATTTCCACTTTGCCCCTTGGCTTACCCAATACGGTGATCCTGGTCATTTCCATCCTTTTGTCCTTTTATATAACGGATGCACCAATTATGTCGATAGTCCAGGATAGGCTGCCTTCTGTTTGGGTTTTTGGTTGGTAAGTTCAATTTGTATTTTAATATATATGATCTACCTTCTTTTGGTGAAGCGGCCACACGAAGTTTCCATGGTGTACAACCATCTGCTGGGTCAAGAACGCGTTAGCTGGCTGAGCCTGAGCGGTCGAGCATCCGCGGGAGAAGTGTCCAGACTTAAGGCAAATGAAGGAGAATGCAAAGCATCGGACTTCATCGTATCATTTATCAACTGGCAAGGCGAGGAACCTTGGGCAAGAAGGCACAACATGTGCAAGGATATCGCAGGGGGCACACGGAGCAGGCGGAGCATTAAGGAGCATGCACGAGCGATTATTAACTGGCGTACGTTGGCTCACTTGATCCTCTAGCAGACGCGGAGCTAAGGTCAAATCCGCAGTCTTAAGGGTACGGCACCTTTGTTCCAAAGATCTCTTTGATGTGAATATTAATCGTCGATTACTAAAACGGTTGCGCAAAAGACCAAAGGCAACATCATAATTTGCGTAAGTAATCTCCAACACCCTCAAAGTCTCCAATGCTGACTCTCGCAGACATAAAATGAGCCACCTCCAAGTTAGGATGGCTGTCAATCGTCGTCTTAAACAGGGAGCAGAAATCCGGCCACTCCACATAACCACCGCTGAATGTTGGCATTAGCAACGGGGGCAATAAAGGAGCAGGCGTGTATGGAGTGGATGAAATACCAGCAACACTGATATCATCCAATAGTGGGAAGCAACTTTACTAGAGCGCTTGGCAACTTCCACTCGGATGTCGACGAGCACGTCTGTTAGCTGAGAGAATTTCCAATTCAAAACTCTTCCGATTTCGCTGAAGCGTGGCAAATCGATCACGCAGACGCTTCTCCGTTGACTCGAGGGTCATAATGGTTAAGTCTTCGGTTCGCATCGCAGCCTTGACCTTCTGATGCCGGAACTCCATTTCTTGAAAGAAGTACAGCTTAACTACAAAAGCTTCCAGCTACAGCAGTTCTACAAAAGCTCAAAAAGCGCATGCGCTATAAAGTAACAGTAAAGCGCAAGCGAAACAGATTAAATCAAAACAAACTAGAAACTGCTGATAAATCCGCCGCTGCTCATCCGTTTTCGCTTTGGCTTCTTGGCCCAACAGTGAGGCTAGACACTGATAATTTTGGATAAAAACACAGAGCGATTAAAAACACGTCCACAGGCCACGAGCCTGGATGGATGGAGCTGCAGGCAGCAGTTTTTGGAACGAGATTAATGAACACCGTCAGGCTGGACCACGATGTGTTCATTGTTAAGGACAGACTCGAAGATGTTGGATTGGCAGCATGCACAGGCGCTACAAACTGTTTGAACGGAACAGAAAAGCCATAATTCTATTAAGTTGAATTTATGGTTTAATTTCTAACCAGTTGGTTCTGTGCGACGTCAGCTTTTTTGTGCTTTGAAGAAGAGCTATTTGCACTGGCGAATTGGCTGACGACAGGTCCGAAAGCGCTTTGGCGCTTATTATATTGCGGGGAGTGTTTTTTGTCACCGCAAAGTCCATTAGGTCTGGAACTTTCCTGGGGTCTGTTGGCCAGTATGTCTAATTTGTTGTTCGGTTTTATGATTGCATTGTATAATAGCCTTCCTTTGGCAGTCATTATAGCCATATATTATAGCCATAATGCGATCTCCAAGAGAGTTGTAGAAGTGTATGAATTGTCATTCAGAAATTGAAAAGCGAGGTGTGCAGTAGACAGCGCTGTCCTCGAACCGCTTGCGCAGATGATCCAACTCCTCGGTCATATCGTTCAGTTCATCAGTAATCTTCTTCCGATAGGCATTGGCCAGATTGAATTTGGTCACCTCATTGGAACGCGACTCGTGCAAGCGGCCATTTCTCTCAGCAGTGCTGCACTCCTTGGTTTTCTTTCTTTCCTTCAGCTCTTAGTTCTCCTCCCACGGGCACGATCCCTGGCCGTATCATCCATAAGACGACTTGGTGCAACCATCTCCAGAAACTACCCATCCAAATTGCGTTTTCTTCACAAGAGGACCGTCTCCTAGCTGTATTTGCCCAATTAAGAGCAGATCAAAAAACAGCTTGGCTTCAATTAGCAAATCCACACGGTGCACTCTATGAAAGTTGGAATCTGCCAGAACCACATTGGCTGGTACCTTTCAGATGGAGACATCTATGTTTAGACCAGGTTGACGCTCTGCGATGTGAGACGCCACAACTGCCTCAATACCGAATACGTGAATAGCCGAGACTTCAGGCAAACATTAACCGATGCTCCATCCGTAGTG
This sequence comes from Drosophila eugracilis, assembly GCF_018153835.1. NCBI lineage: Eukaryota > Metazoa > Arthropoda > Insecta > Diptera > Drosophilidae > Drosophila > Drosophila eugracilis. Next base: position 224,610 of record NW_024572812.1, on the reverse strand, counting down.
ACTTCAGTATCTTCAAGGCCAGTCACCGCTACAGAGCATTTAAACCGATAAAACTGAAGTTGGCTGGCCAGCCGCGATGTGATGGGATGAACTTGTGATCCGGATTCAAGTAGCGCTATGCAGGGAAGGAAGCAACATCATAATTCGCGTCAGTAATCTCCAACGCCCTCAAAGTCTCCAAGGCTGACTCTCGCAGACATGAAATGAGCTACCTCAGCTTCTCCATATTGGTCAAGTTAGGATGGCTTTCAATTGTCGTCTTAAACAGGGAGCAGAAATCTGGCCAGAAAACAACAAGTTTCCGTGGCATTTTGAACTGATCGCAGTAATCAATAATGTTGAGCAACTAAGAGCTTTTAATTGCTGTAGAATAAATAAACCGGGGCAGTTAAATTTCCAAATTTTATTCTGAGTTCGAATCGAAACTAAATTAGCTCTGCAACAAACAAAATAATCAAAACCAACTATAAACTGCTGATAAATCCGCCGCTGCTTATCCGTTTTTGCTTTGGCTTCTTGGACCAACAGTGAGGCTATTTTGCATAGCTAGACACTGATAATTTCGGATAAAAACACAGAGAGATTAAAAACACGTCCACAGGCCACGAGTCTGGATGGATGGAGCTGCAGGCAGCAGTTTTTGGAACGAGATTAATGGACACCGTCAGGCTGGACCACGATGTGTTCATTGTTAAGTACAGACTCGAAGATGTTGGATTGGCAGCATGCACAGGCGCTACAAACTGTTCGCAGGGAACAGAAAAGACACAATTCTGGAGGCAAGAAAGGTTGCCCAATGAAGATGCTTACCATCCGCCGGCAATGTGGCGAATGATTAGATTCGACCGCAATGCAGCGTGGAGAGTACGGAGAGTGTTTCGCTCTGTGATTTCTGGGTGCTGTCAGTGTAAGTTGCAGAGAGCGCGGCTGATACTGACGATTATGAGCCCCTGCCAGAGGAACGGCAGGAGTTCAATATATGGCAGTTGAAGACTTGATAACTTTAAGCCACTGCTAATTACCCTAGCATAGCACCAGGAGGAATTTTAATCATTCAGCGACAAAAGCAAGAATAATTTTTTTAATTATTATTTTTGTTGTTATTATTATTATTATTGTTATTAAAATTATTATTATTGTTATTATTATACCTATTATAAATTTTGTATTATTACTATTATAATTTATATGTCCTGATATGGAAAGAAAACAATACGCATTTAGATGCCTAATCCAAACTTTCTATTAATTAGAGTTATAGAGGTCTCATCGTTTCTACAAAAAATCGAAAACCGTCTTTCGAGCTTGATAGGCGTAAAAGTGGGCGTGTTCAGGAAATGGTACCACCTGACAAAGGAGTGGAAGAGAATAAGCCAAGAAGCTCGAAGAACATATCTAAGCTACAGATAAAAATTAAATGGAAAAAGGAATGTGGATGTGCTACTTACGTATTTGGTAGGGTCAGTGATTTCAGCAACATACACGTTTCTACTTGTCCAATGGATGACGAAGAGAGACGAAGCCAAAAAAATCCAACAATCATAGGAGTTCAGTTGAACGTTATTATATGGACCCTTACTAGAGAAGTCGGCAATGCGTTCTGTAAAATATGAGCAACGTGCCACAAAGACAAAATGTACTACAGACCTTACACTAAAAGGTGCACCACAACTTTCATATCCAAATAGCGATACCAAAAAAAAACCCCAGATCCTAACAAATGATGGCTTTCGATAATCCTGGTAAAATATAATCAGGCGTTGTGAAAACAATCGACTGTTAGTGAACAAACAGTTAAAAACCCTTTTCAATGTGTAGACGATATATCATGAATCTGGGGCAGCATTGAAGGAATTGCAAAGCAGCATCCAAGGGCGCCTAACACAGTTAGAGGCGTCAGACATTAGTATTGAAAATTGGGATTGCCTTGAGACTTGGCTAGAGCTTAAAACTTTCCTTACAGAGCGCAATCGCGCTTTCGAGGCGATAAATGACATGCGTCCCCCAACTCAGTCTCATTCCATCGCATAAAATGACAACGCTTCGGTTTGACGCATTCAGTCCTATGAGTCCCATGAAGCGTCTAAGTTAAAGGGATGCGATTTGTGTGCAAGAAAAGATCATCCAATACGCAATTGTCTAAGCGTTCTACAAATGACCATCCATCAGCGTTTAGAGTACCTCCTGAAAAAGTTGGATAATTACCAGGACAGTATTTCTTTGTTCTCTGCAATATCTTCTATCTATCCCAATATGGCGTATGAATCCAATTCCTCTTGGGAGGCATATTTTCTCTACAACACCATAAAAGAGGTAACTAAATTTTCAAGAAGACCATTTTTTGGGGTGGCCGATTCTCAACTCAATATGGACTGAATCCAATTTCGCTGTGGGCTAATTTTTTTTCGCTTCACTACAAAAGGGACAAAGATTGTGTTTGGTCTTTCCGGTCTTTCAGTGTAAAGAAGGGATCGGGGCCCAATAAAGCTTTTTCGCCCAGGCGAATTCGGCCGGCGCTCTTCTCTCTCCCTCTTTGTTGTGTCTTCTGTCCATAGCATAAGGTAATGTTAGTCAAATACATCAGTCCCATTCGTTCGCACGTGCCGTGCCCTCTCGTTGTGTTCAAATCGAAACTCCCTCTCGTACGCACGAGTTAAGTACGGAGTCACGATCCGTTAAGTTATTGTATGAAATAAATAAACCTTCTGCTCTTTTCAATTGTCCAAATCAGACTGATCTTTATTTACAAATCTGCCCTTTAAAGGCTGAAACTTAGCTCTAAGTACATAAATGGGTATATAGGAACACACATGTCGTGGTCAGCATTTTGGCTACGACGGGTGTTGCAACAACGGGATCGCAGCTGGTCTCGTACCCATCAGAGAAAATGATCCGTCAGCATTCTGGCTCTTTGCTCGGCAACTGCTGGTCAACGACCTTGTTTTAAGTATTTGTTATTGTCCCGTTCTTGGGGGCTTAGGTGGGGGTGTTAGTAGAGCGGAGCTCGTAACTCTTCCCTCCCCAAGTCGGAACGATGGCAATAGCGGAGGTATGGACGGGGTCACGCAAGGTTCCGGGGCGGCTGTTGTTAAGATGACCGTTTTCCTTTACATGTCCATACTGTAAGGGTGGCCAGGATGGAGATTGCGACTAATATGTAAATGGTAGTCAGGTGTGTGGTTGCTTTCGTCTTGGAGGTCATCCCTCTATCGCTGTGGATCTCCTCGGTTGGCAGGGTTTGGAACGTTAATGATTCAGTTGGTGACTTTACCGTCATGTTTTGGATATGTGGTAAGCTTATGTCGATCTTATCTATTATCGTAGTTCTGTTACCTACATATGTTGTGCCGTTTGCGGTGATCGTGCAGTTTTCATAGGTGATCACCATTGATCCGCTAAAGATTTTGTCGGCCATACAATTAGATGTGATTTTTAGGTTTTCCACATTTAGTATCAGAAGAAGTCCTTTAATAGGAACTCGGTAGCTGCGTACCTTCCGAGGTGTCGCATGTTGCCTGCTTGTTGTTAAGTATGTTGTTGAAGCATTCCAGGTTGTTGGGTAGTGTTGGTTTTTCGCATATATGTGTGTTCCCTAGTTTGATACAAGGTGTTTTTAAAAACTTAATTTCTATGTTATTCATAATTATGTATTCGGGTACACTTACGTACATAAATTTTTTTATTGGTAAAGGAATTAATTTAAAAATGTCATGTTTGTTTTCTGATAAAATTGGGATTTTGATTTTAAATATCAATGTTTTATTAATTGTGGAAGACTCTAAAGAGAGTGCATTATACTTTTCGTGCTCTAATTGGATCTCCACATTTTGCTTTATAAATGTTTGTTTAATTTCCTCGATTTCTTTAGAATCTAAAATGTATTTTGGTATAAGATTAAGTTTCGTAAATAATAGGCTTTCTGCGATATTGCTTAAATGATTATATAAAAGTTCGATATTGAAATTTAGTCTTTCCATTACTTGAATTGTCTGCAACCTCCTCCGTTCTGAATCTAGTTTCTTAAAAATACTATTCTGGTAAGAGGTTGTAAACTGGCTTATAATTTCTTGTTCTTTATTTATATGGGTCGCTATTTAGGTAAACCTCAGTAATGTCTTTCTTTGAAGATCTTTGTTTTCCTCTTCGTTTTTCATTAAAGTAGTCAAGTCACTGTCGATTCTAGCTTCATCATTGGCATCCATGTTGCCGTTAATTAGCCCCCTTTTTACTCTGCTACTAGATGGGAGTAATGTGTGAATCCTTTGTTTTACTAAATCAATTTTAAGTAAGTAAGTAAATTCTTGCTCATTAGGTAGATTTTCAATTAACTCTGATATTTTATTTGTCGTATCCTCATATTCTCCTAAGTTAATCACATGATTAATAGTTCTAAAGGAGTCTACTACCCTTGCTGATCCCAAGTTTACTTTGATCAACGGTTGATCATGGTCCAAAAGGTCGATTACTAACCTGTTGTTCCCCAGTATTAGGTTGAAAAGTCTGAAAATGTACAAAAAGAAATTATCTCTTTTAGGTATCGGGGGGCTTAGAAGTTTCCTGAGTTTTTGTTTATGTATTTTTTGGTTGCTTATGGTGTGAAGCGTTACTCCGTTGTCTAGTGAAACTTTATGTTTCGAAAAACGTGGAGTGACTTTGTTTCTTTTGTTTACCTTACGGAAAATTGTACTGCCGATAGGGAACGTGGGGGGATCTGATATAGTCTCGTTTAGATGCTCCGTACGTTTCTGTGTGGTTTCTTCTAGGCGTTTTTTTATGCGGGGGTAAAGGTCAGTTTGAAATTCGTTTAGCTTTCTCAAAGATTCATTTTCGTTGTTGAATTTGACGGTTTTGTCGAAAATATGGGCTCGTCCGCTAAAGAGTTCGAACGGTGTAAGGTTGGTACTGGAATGGATAGTACTATTGTATGTTAGGATGGTCTCTGCAAGTATTTCCTCATGGCTAGTTTTAATTCCTTCTTTTTGTCTAGTACTATTCTATAAATCTCCGCTAGTGTGGAGTGCAGTCTCTCGACTGTAGAATTGCTACTTGACTGTTGGAACGATGTGACATGTAGTTCTATGTTATACTGAGAGAGGAAATCTAGGAATACGGTCCCACAGAATTCGGCTCCCTGGTCGAGAACAAGTTTCTTAGGTACGCCAAAGGTAGGTATGGCAAAGGAATGTTTTAAAAGCTTTTGTAACGTTGACCGAGTTCCTACTCAAAAGTGGGTAACCCTGAGCGAACCTAGAGAATTTGTCTATGATCGTCAAGTTATAGTTGCCGTTGATGGTATATATATCTGTATGTAGTATGTTCAATGGCCCGTCGGGTATTTCTGGTAGTGTGAATGGGGGTTTCTGCGGTTGGCTATCGTATTGGAGTGTTAAACAGGTTTCGCATTCTCGAAAATGGTTGGTGATAAGTTGTTTTAGATTAGGAAAGTAAATCTCCCTTTTTAGGTGTTGGTAAATTTCGTTCATTCCCCTATGGTTATTGTTAACATGATGAGATTTATTAATTTCCACAGTTTCCGCCTCATTCACCGGCTCTTTCAAAAAAAGCAAACTTCTACAAATCTTGTAAAGATTTGTGTCTGCAAAATGTTTGTGGTAAGCTTCTTGAATTAGTACAATAATATCGTCCGTCGCATAGACGGCTAGGGTTTTATTTACCTTTAAAGAAACTTTCAAGGCGTTTGTTACTTTATCTAAGGTGAAAAAGGGTTCTGTTATCTGTCTACGGATTTTATTTGAATGGTAAGTAAATAGGAGGAATTATTCCCCGTTTTAAATATAGTCTGAAGATTTAACGTATTGAGTGGGGTTTCAGTTTCATGAATTTTAGTGCTAATAATGGCGTTGTTAACGCATAAGTTTGGTTCTGCCCTGCTTAGTGCATCTGCTACTACATTTTGGGAGCTCTAATTCGTAATCGTATTCGCTTAATATGTCCCTCCATCTTATCAGTTTCGCGTTTTGTCCTTTAAAGTTTCTCAGTCCCAACAATGGTTTATGGTCGGTAACTTTCTTGAATTTACGCCCATTCAAATAGGAACGAAAGTATTTTACTGCCCAAATAATGCCCAACATCTCTTTTTCTATTGTGGAGTAACGCGTTTCCGTTTCTGTCAGGGTTCTACTAGCGAAGCATACTGGTCTGTCAGAATTTGATGGACCTTGGGACAGTACGGCCCCCAAAGCGTAATTGCTAGCGTCAGTTGTCAAGATAAATTGTTTTTCGAAATTTGGGTGTTGCAGTATCGGGTCATTAAGTGTTTTACAAAGTTTGAAGGCTTGCCTGAATTCGGAATCTATTATGACTGATTTACAGCCTCCCAACTGTTTAGTAATTGGATTAGAAATACCTGCTAAATCTTTTATGAATTTTTGGTATTAGCCTATCAATCCTAAAAATGATTTTATCTGCTGGTTGGTTTAGGGCAAGCAAACTCTTTGATAGCTTTTATCTTGTCAGGGTTGGGTTTGATACCTTCCTGAGTGACCAGATGACCGAGGAATTCTATCTCTTTTCTCAAGAAGCTTGATTTATTAATTTGGATTTTTTGATTAGCGTTGTCAAGCGCCACAAGGAGTGAAAAATATTATAATATCGTCGAAATAAACAAGGCAAATATCTCCTATCAATGTCCCTAAAATATTATCCATGACCCGTTGGAAGGTAGCATTGGCATTTCTTAGCCCGAAGGGCATTCTGGTGAATTCATAAGGCGGTTTTCATAGCTCTGTCTTTAGGGTTCATCTGGATTTGATGGAACCCACTAGCTAAGTCTAGAGTTGTAAGGTAAATGGCTTTCCCTAGGCTGGCGAGAATATCATCAATATTGGGAATCGATTATCTGGGGGCGATTGTTTTGTCATTTAATCTTCTAAAGTCTATTACTAACCGCCACTTCTTTTCGCCATCGCGGCCATTTATTTTCGGTACCATCCACACGGGCGCACCCCATGGAGAGTGGCTATTCCTAATTATGTCCTGCTGTAACATTTTGGAAATCTGTTGTTGCACTTCTTTTTTATGAATGTACGGGTACCTGTGGTCCCTTCCGTGTACTGGAATACTGTCCGTCGTTGTTATCGAATGTTTAACTGCGTTTGAAAATGTCAGGGGTTCGCCATCAATGTAAAATAACCTGCGAAATTTGTTCCAAATTTAGGTGTTCGGTTTGGATTTGGCTAACTATATCCATGTCTGTGTCTGAAGTTTTAGATTCGAATATTTCGCCACGTACTTGGTAATAATCTTCGCTGTTATAGGATATTACGTCGATTGGTTGGTCTAGGCAAAAGGTCTGTGGGCTTCTCGAATGATTCACGTCTTCCATGAAACTATACCCCTTGATAGCTGAATACAAACCTCCAGTAATGGACAACTCTTTATTTACGAGTACGGGCTCTTGGAGGAAGTCTCCATCAGTAATATTAACTGGTAGGGATATATAAGCACTTTCTTGAGGTTGTATGAGAAGTAGGTCAGTGCCTTGATAGATTTCCGTGTGGATATCGATGGAGGCGAAGCCTGTTTCGAGTTTGGCATTCTCGATGTTGATCCTAGCTTTGTGGGATGCGAAGAAATCCATACCCAGAAGTCCATTAAAAATAGGATGAAATTTAAAGACGAGAAGATCTACCTGCCCTGCCTGTATAAATGCTTTCGGCAAGGGGTTTCGAGGCTTCTGCTTGAAAATTTTCTCTGTCCTCAATATTATTAAGGTTGGTGGAAGTGCGTCCACTTGAAGTATTTCGAGACTGAGACGATTCCCACCTGAATGGATTTGAATTAGTTGCCTGATTTCCCCAGGTGTTACTAGTATTTGAAGCTCTAGCGTTTCTGGAGTTGTCCCTGCGGTAGTATTGTGAGTTGTAGTTCCTATCGTTCCTACCCCTGTTGTTCCTATGCACAGGATTATTTCTGTAAGTCCTGCCTGTGCTTGAGCTTTGTGCCTTGTCTTGATAATAAAAACTTTGCTCGTGTTGGCACCATTCGTAAGCCGTTTATAGTGTGTCTGGATTTCTAGCTCTAACTATTGTTTTCAGGGGCTCCCGGAGCCCCAATAAAAAGGTATTCGGGCAGAGTCCGTCATAGAACCCCGTTTTTGATGTTGGGTATACGAATTGGTTGTTTGGGACAGGTTGGACGTTCAAAAGTTGGTTTCTTAGTTTCGAAATCTCGGGGAAAAGTTTTCCTACTGATATTCCCTGAGGCTGATTTTGAAGTTCCCGAATAAGCATTGGTTCTGTCTTTTTGATGCGTAAATGCGAGTCAGATTTGCCTTGATGCTGTCCCATTCCAGTTTCGTTTCAATTTTAATCAATGTTTCGTTGGCTCTACCGATAATTTTGTGTCTAATTGAACGTAACAGTATCTGTCCATAAGGTGTTTGGTCCGTACCCCTAATGAGCATAATCACCTTCTCAACGCTAACGATAAATTTGTCTAGCGTTCCTGGTGTACCGTCAAAAGTCGGAAGTATCTTTACGAACTCTAGTATATCCGTAGGGTTAAGAGTAGTATTATTAGAAGTGTTCAGAATGGTACTGGCGGTCTCCAGAGCAGCTCCCGCCATAACTGCGGGGCTGTTCCTTGCCGATGAGGAAGCGTGTCCTGACTCTATTGTTGGTAATGATACCTGTACTCCCTCTCTAATCTTGGGTAGGCTCGTCGTACTTCTAAGACCTAAACGGAACCTGGTTTTGTCTACCAAAGTTTTCTTTGACATAAGTATACCTTCTGTGTAAATTCATTCTTTATTAATTTTCTTTTGGGTGCCGTGAAAATCTTTGTTAAATATATACAGACTTAAATATAGCGGTGTTTTAAACAGTTATTAGGGGAAAAAATAATAATGGTAGGTGTTATCCGATGTAAGAGTGTGTTGTTGTTTCCTTCTTATTGTGTGTTTCTTGTTTCTTTTCACAGTTTTTTAAGTCTGTAAAAATTATTTTTGTTTGTGTATTCAATTAATTAGTGTAACTCGGGTATGAGTACCCAGTGGCAGTAGTGATGGAAAAGGGAGAGCGTATTGTAAAGGTATTACTCGTTTTTAATCGAGCTTGGATATTTGTGGATTTTAATTACTTGGGTGCATATATATTATTTTTATTCTGGATTGTTTGCAGAATCGGCGACGATCTGCAGTAGATGTACGCCCGATTTATACAGATTTTATTTGAGGTGGTGCGCGTATAGATTTCATTTTTTTGTAATATATATTTTATCTGAAAGTCAGCTATGATCTGCAGTAGATGTTCGCCCGATTTACACAGATTTTATTTGGAGTGGCACATGTATAAAAAAATTTATATTTTCTCTGAAAATCAACGATGATCTGCAGTAGATGTTCGCCCGATTTATACAGATTTTAATTGAGGTGGTGCACGTATAGATTTCATTTTTTTTTAATATATATTTTATCTGAAAGTCAGCGATGATCTGCAGTAGATGTTCGCCCGATTTACAAAGATTTTATTTGGAGTGGCACATGTATAAAAAAATTTATATTTTCTCTGAAAATCAACGATGATCTGAAGTAGATGTTCGCCCGATTTATACAGATTTTATTTGAGGTGGTGCACGTATAGATTTCATTTTTTTTTAAATATATATTTTATCTGAAAGTCAGCGATGATCTGCAGTAGATATTCGCCCGATTTACACAGATTTTATTTGGAGTGGCACATGTATAAAAAAATTTATATTTTCTCTGAAAATGAACGATGATCTGCAGTAGATGTTCGCCTGATTTATACAGATTTTATTTGAGGTGGTGCACGTATAGATTTCATTTTTTTTTAAATATATATTTTATCTGAAAGTCAGCGATGATCTGCAGTAGATATTCGCCCGATTTACACAGATTTTATTTGGAGTGGCACATGTATAAAAAATTTTATATTTTCTCTGAAAATCAGCGATGATCTGCAGTAGATGTTCGCCTGATTTATACTGATTTTATTTGAGATGCACAAGTTTGTTGAATTTCTCCTTTTCCCTTATAACGTCATCTTTTTCTTTTATCACTATTTTTGAATTATGCCTCCATTTTCACTTACTTTTTGCCTCTGAGTATTCACCAGGTTTTTCACCCATGTTGCCAATATTACGACAATTACTGTATTCATCCTTTAGTTGCTCGATTTTCTGTCCTTCGTCCTGATTTACAGTCCTCCTGGGAGCGATAATAAGTCCTTCTTTTTTCGGCTGCGCCAGTTAAGAACGGAGTCACGATCCATTAAGTTATTGTATAAAATAAATGAACCTTCTGCTCTTTTCCATTGTCCAAATCAGACTGATCTTTATTTACAAATCTGCCCTTTAAAGGCTGAAACTTAGCTCTAAGTACATAAATGGGTATATAGGAACACACATGTCGAGGTCAGCATTTTGGCTACGACGGGTGTTGCAACAACTTCGGGATCGCAGCTGGTCTCGTACCCATCAGAGAAAATGATCCGTCAGCATTCTGGCTCTTTGCTCGGCAACTGCTGGTCAACGACCTTGTTTTAAGTAGTTGTTATTGTCCCGTTCTTGGGGGCTTAGGTGGGGGTGTTAGTAGAGCGGAGCTCGTAACTCTTCCCTCCCCAAGTCGGAACGATGGCCATAGCGGAGGTATGGACGGGGTCACGCAAGGTTCCGGGGCGGCTGTTGTTAAGATGACCGTTTTCCTTTACATGTCCATACTGTAAGGGTGGCCAGGATGGAGATTGCGACTAATATGTAAATGGTAGTCAGGTGTATGGTTGCTTTCGTCTTGGACAAGGTCATCCCTCTATCGCTGTGGATCTCCTCGGTTGGCAGGGTTTGGAACGTTAATGATTCAGTTGGTGACTTTACCGTCAGGTTTTGGATATGTGGTAAGCTTATGTCGATCTTATCTATTATCGTAGTTCTGTTACCTACATATGTTGTGCCGTTTGCGGTGATCGTGCAGTTTTCATAGGTGATCACCATTGATCCGCTAAAGGTTTTTCGGCCATACAATTAGATGTGATTTTTAGGTTTTCCACATTTAGTATCAGAAGAAGTCCTTTAATAGGAACACGGATCTGTGGTAGCTGCGTACCTTCCGAGGTGTTGCATGTTGCCTGCTTGTTGTTAAGTATGTTGTTGAAGCTTTCCAGGTTGTTTGGTAGTGTTGGTTTTTCGCATACATGTGTTATTTTTTATTTTTTATTTGATTTGTTATTTCTTTCGAGTTAAAATAAATTTTCATCACACTCTTCGATTCTTAAAAAAATGTTATAAGCAATAACATGGCGAGCAAAGATATCGAAGAGCTTAAAAATAAACGAGATGGAATAATGCGGAGTATATCCCGAACACAGCAGTATTTACAAGAGGGTCAACTCTCTTTAAATCCAGTCGAATTAGAATGTCGATTAGAAATTTTGAATTCGCACATCGAAAATGTTTCTTTGATTCAGAATCAACTCGAAGCAAAAGACGCAAAGGATTTGTTCCGCGAGGAACTAGAAGAGACTGCCGTAATGGCAAAATCATTACTGATTTCGCTAATAAGCAAAGGCAGGCGTATAAGCGCCGATGATGCTGCTCCGCCGGTGAAGTGCACTTCCTAATGCCGTTTGACGAGCGTAGCTCTTCCAACCTTCAGCGGAAAGCACTCCGAATTTAAAAATTTTATAAGCCTTTTCGAAACATTTGTCGACAAGGATGACCCTCTGTACGATATTGAAAAATTTAATTATTAGATATCGTGTCTGTGTGGCGACGCTTTAGGCACAGTCTGGGCGTTCCAAGTCACTGCGGTTAATTACCCCAAAGCCCTGGCTAGCCTGTAGCGGGTGTACGATAATGATTGTCTGATTTTCTTCGACAATATATCGATACTTTTCAATCTGCCGAATATGTCCCAGCCATCAGCTACAGCTTTGAGAAACCTAATAGACACAGTCAGAACTCTTTATGATTCTCTACTGTCTATTGGGGATGAGAAACGAATAACGAATGCCATCCTCATCCATTTAATAATGAGCAAAGTCGATACAGGAACAAAGAGAGAGTGGGAAGAACAGTTTGACTATACTTCGCTTCCCCTTTGGAGCGAATGTGATGCGGCTCTGGATAAGCAATACCAGCACATGGTCGTCGAAGAGGCTTCCAAGCCCGAAAATGTTCAGCATAGCAATACGTTCCCGAAGAAGAGTGGAAATAAAAGTTTTTCGTTGGTCGCTGCCAGGGACGACCCTGCCTTATATATGTCTTGCACCTCGGCAGGAAATTGCACTTCTTTTGTTTCCTTAAACGTGCAGCAGAGGTTCGATTTTGCGAAAAAAGTGCCCTTATGCATTAACTGCCTTCGCAAGGGTCACACTGTTAAAAAATAAAGGTGGAGCAGGTGCAGGGTGTGCAAATCTTCTCACCACAGATACTCTCGTGTTGCCGCCTCCTCATGTTTTGCATGCGACTGTTTCGGATAGAGTTATTCTTACCACAGCTATCGTGAGCGTGTTAACGAAAAGTTGCGAAATTGTGATAGCTTGAGCGTTGCTTGACTCTGGTTCACAAGTAAATTTTGTAAATTTTGCTCGCTCAGAGACTACAAATTAAAAGAGAGGTCGTTTGTATGAGTTTGCTGGGCATTGGTGGAACTAGTGCTCAAGCAACAAGAAAAATACGCGCAATAGTGAAGTCGCGAATAGGAAGCAGTCAGTTGTAGTCCGATTTTTATGTTTTAAAAAATATTTCTAGTTATCATCCGGATCAAGCGGTGAACACCAGCGGGTGGAGAGTACCTGAAAATATTCAATTGGCAGATCCATTCTTCTTCAAGCCCAAAAAACTGACATGCTTATCGGCGCAGATTCATTCTTTGAAATTCTGTCAGTTGGCCAGATAAAGCAGGGGCCTGAACTTCCAATTTAACAAAAAACTGTTCTCGGGTGGATAGTGTCAGGGAGTTGTGACTCGGAAAACAAAATAAAGACAGAAAATTTGGTACATCTCAGCTGTCAGGAAGAAGCGTTGGAGTCAATCGACACCACCCTGCAGAAATTTTGGTCTGCGGAGGACTTGCCACCTAAGGCTAAAGTCCATACTCCTGAGCAGCAACTTTGTGAACAACACTTTGTTAAAAATACTTAAAGAATGTCGTCTGGAAGATTTTCGGTTCGACTACCGTTCAAATCTGACACAATAACTCTTGGTTCGTCATATGAAGTTGCTAAATGTAGATTTTTGTCGCTTGAAAGGAGATTGTCAGAAGATCCTTCGTTTAAGAAAATGTATCTGGATTTCATAAAGGATTATGTAGCACTGGGCCCCATGTCCTCTACTAATTGATAAATTCCAGATGGCTCACACTATTTAATTCCGCACCAATGCGTGCTGCGGCCTCAAAGCACCTCAACCAAGTTGAGAGTGATTTTCGATGCCTCAAGCCGCACATCGACGCAGGTTGCGTTGAATGACATCCTGATGTTAGGCCCCACGATTTAAGAGGAGCTATATTCTACGTTGCTTCGGTTCAGAATGCACAAACTTGCCCTTGCAGCGGACATTAAAAAGATGTACCGCTTTAAGGCAACTTTGCTTCAGTTCACACAGATCCGCAGGTTCCGATTGAGATACACGGTTTCGCTGACGCTTCCATGCGAGCATATGGAGCGTGCACCTACGTTCGCACTCAGACTGCTAAAGGTTTAAAAGTGTCATTACTGACAGCCAAATCAAAAGTAGCTCCCCTCAAGGCGAAAACCTTGCCTCGCCTTGAGCTGTGTGCAGTTCACCTTATAGCTGATCTTCCTAATCGTGTACGACTAATTAATTGCCCAATAAGTACAGTTCGTTTCGAACCGAGTAGCGGAAATCCAAGAGTGGTCGGAGAAAGCTATTTGGGGACACGTCAATATAAAAGTGAACCCAGCGGATCTCGAGGACGTTGACGTTGAAGAGCTCGTCACGCCCATCTGGTTCGCTGGCCCATCGTTTTTACTCGACTCAGAAAGCAATTGGCCTGTAAACTCACACTTAGAACCAGCTTCAAAAGTTGTGTCTATGGAGTTACGAAAGTCGCCGTTAACTCTGATCGCTACAACAGAGCCTAATGGCTTGCTTCAGAAAATAGAGTCGTTTTCGTCGCACCTAAAGCTTCTGAGAGTTTTCGTGTGGGTTTTTCGATTCATTCGAAAGTATAAGAAAGTGTCAACGCCTTTCGAACAAAGTATTACCCCATGAGAACTGAATTTCGATTTCAAAAAGATTGTAGAAGTGATCCAATCTTACGAATTCAGTGATGACACAGGCAAAATTCGGAAACAGAGACCGGTATCACCGAAAATTCAGAAATTTAATCCTTTTGTCCTAGAAAATAGCTTAGATTGGTGCTCCTCGACGTTGCTCCTAGTTGGAGGTCTGTTGTTGAATGCTCCTATCCCGTACGAAGCCAAATTTCCGTTGTTGAGCTTTGTAAGGCTTCCGCGCAAAAGAGTATCGTTAGTCAATGCTCAAGAAGTATGTTGCCGAACTGTTCGTTCGTGCACGCGCTGCTTCCGGTGCAAGCAGCAACTCTTGACGCAAATAGTGGGGAACTTGCCATCAGACAGACTTCGAGCTCTCCACCCGTTCAATATCTGCGGCGTTGATTTTTGTGGACCATTTAGCACAACCTATCGTATTCGTGGCAAGCCATAGTACAAGTCGTACATGGCCTTATTGTGTGTTTTGCATCCAAAGCGGTCCACTTAGAATTAGTTTCTGACCTCACCACTGATGCTTTTTTATTGGCTTTTCAAAGGTTCGTGAGTCGGATTCCGGAGAAGGTGTGGTGCGACAACGCGACTAACTCCGTCGGCGCAGACCGCCACCTGAAAGAGTTCCGGGCCCGTCTGGAGGAGCAGGAGGACGGTCTGAAGGCATTCGCATCAAAAAAAGGATGCGAATTTGCGTTCATACCGCCAAGAGCACCTCACTTCGGCGGTCTATGGGAAGCAAGTGTGAAATCTGCAAAGCACGTGTTCACAGGTCCGAAAGCGCTTTGGCGCTTATTATATTGCGGGGAGTGTTTTTTGTCACCGCAAAGTCCATTAGGTCTTGAACTTTCCTGTGGTCTGTTGGCCAGTATGTCTTATTTGTTGTTCGGTTTTATGATTTCATTGTATAATTGCCTTCCTTTGGCAGTCATTATATCCATATATTATAGCCATAATGCGATCTCCAAGAGAGTTGTAGAAGTCTATGAATTGTCATTCAGAAATTGTAAAGCGAGGTGGGCAGTAGACAGCGCTGTCCTCGAACCGCTTGCGCAGATGATCCAACTCCTCGGTCATATCGTTCAGTTCATCAGTAATCTTCTTCCGATCGGCATTGGCCAGATTGAATTTGCTCACCTCATTGGAACGCGACTCGTGCAAGCGGCCATTTCTCTCAGCAGTGCTGCACTCCTTGGTTTTCTTTCTTTTCTTCAGCTCTTAGTTCTCCTCCCACGGGCACGATCCCTGGCCGTATCATCCAGAAGATGACCTGGTGCAACCATCTCCAGAAACTACCCATCCAAATTGCGTTTTCTTCACAAGAGGACCGTCTCCTAGCTGGATTTGCCAATTAAGAGCAGATCAAAAACGGGCTGGCTCCAATTAGCAAATCCACACGGTGCACTCTATGAAAGTTGGAATCTGCCAGAACCACATTGGCAGGTACCTTTCAGATGGAGACATCTATGTTTAGACCAGGTTGACGCTCTGCGATGTGAGACGCCACAGCTGCCTCAATACCGAATACGCGAATAGCCGAGACTTCAGGCAAACATTAACCGATGCTCCATCCGTAGTGACTTCAGTATCTTCAAGGCCAGTCACCGCTACAGAGCATTTAAACCGATAAAACTGAAGTTGGCTGGCCAGCCGCGATGTGATGGGATGAACTTGTGATCCGGATTCAAGTAGCGCTATGCAGGGAAGGAAGCAACATCATAATTCGCGTCAGTAATCTCCAACGCCCTCAAAGTCTCCAAGGCTGACTCTCGCAGACATGAAATGAGCTACCTCAGCTTCTCCATATTGGTCAAGTTAGGATGGCTTTCAATTGTCGTCTTAAACAGGGAGCAGAAATCTGGTCAGTAAACAACAAGTTTCCGTGGCATTTTAAACTGATCGCAGTAATCAATAATGTTGAGCAACTAAGAGCTTTTAATTGCTGTAGAATAAATAAACCTGGGCAGTTAAATTTCCAAATTTTATTCTGAGTTCGAATCGAAACTAAATTAGCTCTCCAACAAACAAAATAATCAAAACAAACTATAAACTGCTGATAAATCCGCCGCTGCTTATCCGATTTTGCTTTGGCTTCTTGGACCAACAGTGAGGCTATTTTGCATAGCTAGACACTGATAATTTCGGATAAAAACACAGAGAGATTAAAAACACGTCCACAGGCCACGAGTCTGGATGGATGGAGCTGCAGGCAGCAGTTTTTGGAACGAGATTAATGGACACCGTCAGGCTGGACCACGATGTGTTCATTGTTAAGTACAGACTCGAAGATGTTGGATTGGCAGCATGCACAGGCGCTACAAACTGTTCGCAGGGAACAGAAAAGACACAATTCTGGAGGCAAGAAAGGTTGCCCAATGAAGTACTTACCATCCGCCGGCAATGTGGCGGATGATTAGACTCGGCCGCAATGCAGCGTGGAGAGTACGGAGAGTGTTTCGCTCTGTGATTTCTGGGTGCTGTCAGTGTAAGTTGCAGAGAGCGCGGCTGATACTGACGATTATGAGCCCCTGCCAGAGGAACGGTTGGAGTTTAATATATGGCAGTTGAAGACTTGATAACTTTAAGCCACTGCTAATTACCGTAGCATAGCACCAGGCGGAATTTTAATCATTCAGCGACAAAGGCAAGAATAATTATTTCTTAATTATTATTTTTATACCCGTTACTCGTGGAGTAAAAGGGTATACTAGATTCGTTGAAAAGTATGTAACAGATAGAAGGAAGCTTTTGCGACCCTATAAAGTATATATATTCTTGATCAGGATCAATAGCGAAGTCGATTGGGCCATGTCCGTCTGTCCGTCCGTCCGTCCGTCCGTCCGTCCGTCCGTCCGTCCGTCCGTCCGTCCGTCCGTCCGTCCGTCCGTCCGTCCGTCCGTCCGTCCGTCCGTATGAACGCTGAGATCTCAGGAACTATAGCAGATACAAAGTTGAGATTAAGCATAAAGATTCCTGAGGTCCCGGGACAGCGCAAGTTTATTACAGCATCCTGCCACGCCCACTCTAACGCCCACAAATCGCAAAAAACTAAAATTGCTGAAATCTCAGGAACTATTGCAGTTAGAAAGTTGAAAATCAGAAAGTATAATCCTTAGATGACAGCGCATCTTATAGTAGTACTACTATCCGGCCGCACCCACCCATACGCCCACAAGGCTCAAAAGACGGTTTACGGATTTTCTAGAAAAGCTGATATCTCGGTAACTATAAGTGATAGAAAGTTCGGATTAAGCATGTAGGTTTCTATGATGCTCCCAATGCGAATTATTTTTTTCCGATCAAGCCACGCCCACTCTAACGCCCACAAAACCCGAAAAACCAAAAATGCAAAACTCTCGAAAACTATAAGAGCTAGACAATTTTGCTTAGAAACACATATTTAGGAGATGCCTCTGCAACTTGCCACGAAGATGCATTTGGCCACGCCCACTCTAACGCCCACAAACCGCGGAAAACTGTGGCGTCTATAATATTAGTATGAATGCCTTTGTTTGACATTGTATAACTTATTTCTGTTAATATCTATCGATTTACCAAAGGTTTTTCAAATCGGAACATTATTTCGCTATTTATGAAGAAATTAAGGTTATAAGGCCTCACATGGGCAGTGACGTCACTATAAGCATACTCAACATACTTCCTCTGACAATAGGTGGCGCCTTGTGAATTACCACTAGGAAAATAATATTTTAAAATTTTGTAAAACAGTAACGGGTATCTTATAGTCGCGGCACTCGACTATAGCGTTTCCTCTTGTTTTTATTATTATTATTAATATTGTTATTAAAATTATTATTATTGTTATTATTATATCTATTATAATTTTTGTAATATTACTATTATAATTTATATGTCCTGATATGGAAAGAAAACAATACGCATTTAGATGCCTAATCCCAACTTTCTATTAATTGGAGTTATAGAGGTCTCATTGTTTCTACAAAAAATCGAAAACCGTCTTTCGAGCTTGATAGGCGTAAAAGTGGGCGTGTTCAGGAAATGGTACCACCTGACAAAGGAGTGGAAGAGAATAAGCCAAGAAGCTCGAAGAACACATTTAAGCTACAGATCAAAATTAAATGGAAAAAGGAATGTAGATGTGCTACTTACGTATTTGGTAGGTGACCAACATTGACGTTTCTACTTGTTCAATGGGTGACGAAGGGTGAAGAATCCAAAAAAATCCAACAATCAGAGGAGTTCAGTTGAACGTTATTATATGGACCTTTGGCAGAGAAGTTGGCGATACGTTCTGTGAAATATGAGCAACTTGCCACAAACAGAAAATGTGCTACAGACCTTACACTAAAAAGTGCCCCCACAACCTACACATCCAAATAGCGATACCAAAAATGTACTCCAGCTCCTAACAAATGATGACTTTCGATAATCCTGGAAGAACATATTCGGGAGTTGCGAAAACAATCGACTGTTAGTGAACAAACAGTTAAAAACCCTTTTCAATGAATAGACGATATTTCATGAATCTGGGGCAGCATTGAAGGAATTGCAAAGCAGCATACAAGGGCGCCTAACACCGTTAGAGGCGTCGGACATTAGTACTGAAAATTGGGATTGCCTCTTGGTCTACATGCTTCCCAAGCTAACGTTGTCTTTATGGGAACAGTCCTTATGTAAGAAAGCCAAGATCCAGACTTGGCTAGAGCTTAAAACTTTCCCTTACAGAGCGCAATCGCGCTTTGGAGGCGATAAATGACATGCGTCCCCCAAGTCAGCCTCCTTCCATCTAATAAATGGCAACGCTTCGGTTTGACGCATCCAGTCCTATGTATGCCATTGAGCGTTTAAGTTAAAAGGATGCGATTTGTGTGAAACAAATGACCATCGATCAGCGTTTAGGGTACCTCCTGAAAAAGTTTGATAATTACCAGGACATCCAATTCCTCTTGGGAGGCATATTTTCTCCACAACACCATAAAAGAGGTAATTCAATTTCGCTGCGAACTAATTTTATTCGATTCACCACAAAAGGGACAAAGATGGGTTTATCAGAAGTATATGCCCTGTGGATGTCCGAATATGTTTCTCTAACTTTGATTTGGTCCTAAATTTCCACAGTGAGAAGCAGGTAGGAGGTTTATAATACCAAATGCCTTTTCCGTCGAAGGCGTCCAATAAGGTTTTAACCTGTTATTACTATGCAAAGAAAAAATGCACACATACATTTCTTTCACATGCCAAAAGCACAGTGCGTGCTCAAAGGGGGCCAGAACCTTTTTTCCATGCTTTGCTATTTATTTATTGAATCTTCTTCCTTTGGAGACCAACAATAAGTCTATCAAATTTCAAACTAATTAATCTACCTGTTAAGTTTACTGATTGTCCCACTGTGCTGGAAGCTGTGAGCGGGGAGCGATTAGCTGATCGCTCTTGCACCTTGGGACGATGCGTGGGATCGAGAGAACGAAAGCGGGGAGAGGGAAAAAGTCAGTCGTCTTCGGCAAGCGAGAGAACACGCACGTCGCATCTAACGCGGGACGCCATTTACATATGTCATATATAAAATAAACGTGAATTTTGTGAATTGATCTTTTAGTGTTTTGCATTGCCTGTGAACCCCTCTTACAATGACCCTTTGCTAGTCAAATGCGACCTGGCAGGTCGTTGAGTTGCAGACGGGATCGGCTGGGAGCCAAAGTCAAGCTTCTTGCGAGGCGATTGGGGTGCACAGGGAGTTTTTCATTGTAGGTCGCTTTTTGTTTGTCTATTTCAACTTTAACGGTAAGAATGCCTACGTCCCTGTGGATTTTTTGGTTGCGAATTTATAGCATAGTGCCCAGTGCGTTGTATAATGTCTATGTTTGTTCTGCTGGCGTTCCCCCATAGCTGGGAGCAATATGTCCATATGGGCTTGAGAGTGGAGTTGTAAAGCAAAGCCTTGTAGTACAGATGCAGGGGCGAACGAGCATTAAGAATCCAGTGGAGGCTGTTGGCTTTTAGTTTTTCTTCTCCATATTAGTCGTCTGTCAACGTGGACGCCGAGATACGTCACATCATTGACTTGGAGAATCTGCGTATTATTCAAAGATAGTGGAGGGCATGTTTGCCTGTTGAGAGTAAACGTTATGCGTTTACATTTTTGTTCATTTATTTTAATCCGCCAATCAGATAGCTTCCTTTCTACTACGGGGAGGTGATTTGCTAGCTGTGTTGATCCTCGGCCTGGGCACCCCGAGCGACTTAAAATTGCGATGTCGTCAGCGAATGTAGATTTTGATATAAGTATAAGAGGAATGGAGTAGGCCCTAGCGCGCTTCCTTGCGGAACTCCAGCTTTGATAATGTAGTCGCAGGATGTTGTTGTGTTACACCTAAATGCGAAGGTTCTGATGTATAGATACTCAAGACTCAAGATTCAAGAAGCTTATGAGTGTAATCAGGAAAGTGCGTTTGGATTTTGTGTATGAGACCATCTAGCCATACTCGATTAAAAGCTTGACAAATATCGAGGAATATTGCGCTGCAGTATTCCCGATGCTCAAAGACTGCGTGAATTTCTGATGTTATTCTGTTAACTTGTTCTATGGTTTTGTCGAAAAGCAAATTGATGAGCAGGGATGACATTGTATGCTGGTATGATGGTATTATGCGAGTTTAAAGGCATTTTGCGAACAATTTAATAGATTTCTTCCATTTTTTCGGACAGTAGCCGAGTTTCATGATCCAATTGAAGAGCTTACAAATAACTTTAATGGCCGAGTTTGAGAGTTCAATTAAAATTTTTGAGGTTATTTTGTCACCACCAGGGGCCTTTTTCGGTTTCAGTTCGCGATCTCCTTTGGCTGAAACAATGGTGGTAGGGAGATAGATTTAGCTTCGAATTCTGGTAGGACAAATGAACCAGTGGCAGGGTTCAGCTGAAAGACGTGAAATGTAAGGCAAAAGTTTCGGCCTTATCCTCCTCGCTGCGGATCCAGCTGCCAGATGAATTTCTTATCATAGTGACTGGTTCGATTGGGGAGCTCAGATTTGGGTGAGCCCACCACAGAGGATGTTTTGTACTGGTTGGCGAAAGTTCTTTAACATACCGCAGCTGTGCATTTTCTCTTTCTTTCTTTAGATCTAGATTTAGTGTGCGAGTGGCTTTCTTATGACGATTTATGATGATGGCGATCTGTTTTCTTTCTAGGACTAGCCGTTCAATTTGGAAATTAGTTCTGAAGTGGCTGGTATACACCTCCCTGCCTTTTGGTGTTGAGATAGTGGCTGCTTCAACGAATACTTCTTCAAGAGCATCGGTAGAGCAGTCTTTTAACCAGTTGGTTCTGTGCGACGTCAGCCTGTGGTCGTGATCTTTAGTTTTTGTGCTGTGATGAAGAGCTATTTGCACTGGCGAAAGCACAGGTCCGAAAGCGCTTTGGCTCTTATTATATTGCGGGGAATATTTTTTGTCACTGCAAAGTCTATTAGGTCTGGAACTTTCCTGGGGTCTGTTGGCCAGTATGTCTAATTTGTTGTTCGGTTTTACAATTTCATTGTATAATTGCCTTCCTTTGGCAGTCATTGTAGCCCCCTGCAGCTATAATGCGATCTCCCAGAGAGTAGTAGAAGTCTACGAATTGTCATTCAGAAATTGTAAAGCGAGGTGGGCAGACAGCGCTGTCCTCAAACTTCTTGCGCAGATGATCCAACTCCTCGGTCATATCGTTCAGTTCATCAGTAATCTTTTTCCGATCGGCATTGGCCAGATTGAATTTGCTCACCTTATTGGACCGCGACTCGTGCAAGCGGGCATTTCTCTCAGAAGTGCTGCACTCCTGGGTTTTCTTGTCCAAATGGTTCTTCAGCTCTTAGTTCTCCTCCCACGGGCACGATCCCTGGCCGTATCATCCAGAAGATGACCTGGTGCAACCATCTCCAGAAACTACCCATCCAAATCGCGTTTTCTTCACAAGAGGCAGACCGTCTCCTAGCTGGATTTGCCCAATTAAGAGGAGATCAAAAAACATGCTGGCTCCAATTAGCAAATCCATACGCTGCGCTCTATGAAAGTTGGAATCTGCCAGAACCATATTGGCAGGTACCTTTCAGATGGAAACATTAGATCAGATTGACGCTCTGCGATGTGAGACGCCACAACTGCCTCAATACCGAATACGTGAATAGGCGAGACTTTAGGCAAACATTAACCGATGCTCCATCCGTAGTGACTTCAGTATCTTCTAGGCCAGTCACCGCTACAGATCATTTAAACCGATAAAACTGAAGTTGGCTGGCCAGCCGCGATGTGATGGGATGAATTTGTGATCCGGATTCCGGTGGATAGCCACCGCTGAATGTTGGCGTCGGCAAGGGGGGCAATGAGGGAGCAGGCGTGTATTGAGCGGGTGAAATACCAGCACCACTGGTACCATCCAATACCAACTCTACGCTTGGCAATTTCACCCGGATGTCGACGTGCACTTCTGTGGCTAGCTGAGAGGATTTCCAATACAAAACACTTCCGATTTCGCTATAATTTAGTTCCTCCAATTCCTCCTGAAGCGTGGAAAATCGATCACGCAGGTTGAGTCTTCGGTCCGCATCGTAGCCTTGACCTTCTGATGCAGGACCTCCATTTCTTCACAGGTAATTTCTGCTCGTCTTCGCAGCATGCTCTCCCTGCTTGCAGCAGCAAGCTGTCAGTTCCAGACTCCATTATGTAATTTTAGTGCACGGTTATTACAATAGAAAACAACAAGTTTCCGTGGCATTTTGAACTGATCGCAGTAATCAATAATGTTGAGCAACTAAGAGCTTTTAATTGCTGTAGAATAAATAAACCGGGGCAGTTAAATTTCCAAATTTTATTCTGAGTTCGAATCGAAACTAAATTAGCTCTCCAACAAACAAAATAATCAAAACAAACTATAAACTGCTGATAAATCCGCCGCTGCTAATCCGTTTATGCTTTGGCTTCTTGGACCAACAGTGAGGCTATTTTGCACAGCTAGACACTGATAATTTCGGATAAAAACACAGAGAGATTAAAAACACGTCCACAGGCCACGAGTCTGGATGGATGGAGCTGCAGGCAGCAGTTTTTGGAACGAGATTAATGGACACCGTCAGGCTGGACCACGATGTGTTCATTGTTAAGTACAGACTCGAAGATGTTGGATTGGCAGCATGCACAGGCGCTACAAACTGTTCGCAGGGAACAGAAAAGACACAATTCTGGAGGCAAGAAAGGTTGCCCAATGAAGTACTTACCATCCGCCGGCAATGTGGCGGATGATTAGACTCGGCCGCAATGCAGTGTGGAGAGTACGGAGAGTGTTTCGCTCTGTGATTTCTGGGTGCTGTCAGTGTAAGTTGCAGAGAGCGCGGCTGATACTGACGATTATGAGCCCCTTCCAGAGGAACGGTTGGAGTTCAATATATGGCAGTTGAAGACTTGATAACTTTAAGCCACTGCTAATTACCGTAGCATAGCACCAGGAGGAATTTTAATCATTCAGCGACAAAGGCAAGAATAATTATTTTTTAATTATTATTTTTGTTGTTATTATTATTATTATTATTGTTATTAAAATTATTATTATTGTTATTATTATACCTATTATAATTTTTGTATTATTACTATTATAATTTATATGTCCTGATATGGAAAGAAAACAATACGCATTTAGATGCCTAATCCAACTTTCTATTAATTGGAGTTATAGAGGTCTCATCGTTTCTACAAAAAATCGAAAACCGTCTTTCGAGCTTGATAGGCGTAAAAGTGGGCGTGTTCAGGAAATGGTACCACCTGACAAAGGAGTGGAAGAGAATAAGCCAAGAAGCTCGAAGAACACATTTAAGCTACAGATCAAAATTAAACGGAAAAAGGAATGTAGATGTGCTACTTACGTATTTGGTAGGTGACCAACATTGACGTTTCTACTTGTTCAATGGGTGACGAAGGGTGAAGAATCCAAAAAAATCCAACAATCAGAGGAGTTCTGTTGAACGTTATTATATGGACCTTTGGCAGAGAAGTTGGCAATGCGTTCTGTGAAATATGAGCAACTTGCCACAAACAGAAAATGTGCTACAGACCTTACACTAAAAAGTGCCCCCACAACCTACAAATCCAAATAACGATACCAAAAATGTACTCCAGCTCCTAACAAATGATGACTTTCGATAATCCTGGAAGAACATATTCGGGAGTTGTGAAAACAATCGACTGTTAGTGAGCAAACAGTTAAAAACCCTTTTCAATGAATAGACGATATTTCATGAATCTGGGACAGCATTGAAGGAATTGCAAAGCAGCATACAAGGGCGCCTAACACCGTTAGAGGCGTCGGACATTAGTATTGAAAATTGGGATTGCCTCTTGGTCTACATGCTTCCCAAGCTAACGTTTTCCTTATGGGAACAGTCCTTATATAAGAAAGCCAAGATCCAGACTTGGCTAGAGCTTTCCCTTACAGAGCGCAATCGCGCTTTCGAGGCGATTAATGACATGCGTCCCCCAAGTCAGCCTCCTTCCATCTAATAAATGGCAACGCTTCGGTTTGACGCATCCAGGTCTATGTATGCCATTGAGCGTTTAAGTTAAAAGGATGCGATTTGTGTGAAAGAAAAAATACGCAATTATCTAAGGTTTCTACAAATGACCATCGATCAGCGTTTAGGGTACCTCCTGAAAAAGTTTGATAATTACCAGGACATCCAATTCCTCTTGGGAGGCATTTTTGCTCCACAACACCATAAAAGAGGAAATTAAATTTTCAAGAATTTCGCTGCGGACTAATTTTATTCGATTCACCTCAAAAGGGACAAAGATGGGTTTATCAGAAGTATTGCCCTGTGGATGTCCGAATATGTTTCTCTAACTTTGATTTGGTCCTAAAAGTCCACAGTGAGAAGCAGGTAGGAGGTTTATAATACCAAATGCCTTTTGCATCGAAGGCGTCTAATAAGGTTTTAACCTGTTATTACTATGCAAAGAAAAAATGCACACACACATTTCTAACACACACATGACTAACAATAGGTGTATCAAATTTTAAACTAATTAAGCTACCTGTTAAGTTTACTGCTTGTCCCACTGTGCTGGAAGCTGTGAGCTGTAAGGTGGGAGCGGGGAGCGATCAGCTCATCGCTCTCGCACTTTTGGGACGATGCGTGGGATCGAGAGAACGAAATCGGGGAGAGGGAAAAAGTCAGTCGTCTTCGGCAAGCGAGAGAAAACGCACGTTGAATCTAACGCGGGACGTGATTTACATATGTGCATAAAATAATAATCGTGAATTCTGTGAATTTATCTTTTAGTGCTTTGCATTGCTTGGGAATCCCTCTTACAATGACCCTTTGTTAGTCAAATACAAAGGGACACAACTGTACATGGTGGCCCATGAGGGGAACCTGCAATCGCAATCATAATCGAAAATTTTTAATTCTGTGTAAATGAGCGCCGTTAGATCGCAACTGCATTAAATTTGCAAGTCGGCTCCGCATATCGCGAAAAGTGAAGAAGAAAGAAAGACGCAGCTACGGAAGTTTCTGGACCTTTCTGGACGATTTCTGCGCTTGTTTTGGTCTGGATTCTTGTGTTTAACGGAACCGCAGCTGCACCATGACTACCGGCGGCTCTGCGAATCACGGAAGACAAAAACTGCTATACATAGGCGCAAGACGACAGTTTTTGAACTTTGGAGACGGTCGTTGATCTTTGCTTCGTCTTGGGGTGGATTCTGTTATACATAACTGAGTAAGTAGACAAGTTGTGTGGGAAATAAAATTTACTGAGCTTTTCTATTAAATTATTATTTGGGGTGGTGAGTTGCGCGCGAAGTTCGGTTTTACACTGGTCAACATGAAAGACGGATCGGATGCTCCTACTTGGGAGCAGTTGGTTAGCTTGCAGGCGAATCAATTTCAGTCCGTGAAATCCCTGTTGCAAAATTTTAAAAAGGATTCGCAATCGAGGAAAACTAGGATTTACCTGAAAAAACGGCTGGAAAAAGTTGAGGAGTTACGAGTTTAGAGAGACGGATTCAGTGATCGTGAACCTGGATGGATTTTCTGTGTCGGCCTATACCACGAAGGATTTCCAGTCGGAGTTCGAGGAGCGGAACATGGATGCCTATTGCGCTTTCGCGGAGGATTTGGACAAACTTGAACCAGAGGCGCGTGCGCTTCCGCCGCCAGTGTCTGGGGGTGCCGATGCGGAAGTGCGGCTGAACATGCCCCAGATGTCGGTTCCGAAGTTCTCCGGTGTTGATTGGCCAGGCTATTATCATTCATTCACGAGCTCAATCCACAACAACGCCAATCTGGGTAGTGTGCAGTAGTTACACTTTCTCAAGGAGTCGCTGCCAAGGGACCGTGATAATGACATCCGTCAGATGCAGCTCACGGAAGGGAACTATTCGGTGGCTTGGGGATTGATGATCAAGAGGCACACGAATATCCTCGCCTCGTTTTCGCCACCACATGAATGACATCTACGCTTTGCCTAGGCTACAGAAGGACAACACAGAATTAATACGGTCGATGTTAAGCGCGGTCAATGTTTGTCTGGCTGCATTCTGCCGCGTTCAAGCTTTGGACGGGGAATCGCAGCACTGGCTGGCACACTACATAGCAGCGAGGATGCCCAAGGAGACTCAAAACTCTTGGAAGCGCCATCAGGGAAGTTGTGCCACAGTTCCATCTACAGAGAATTGGAATCATTTTTAAACGATCGAGTGGTTATAATGGATGCGATTGAGAACCGAAGCTCGTCGTTCGACTCCGCTGCTGGCCCAGGATCTATGGACCCTACCAAACGAGTGCGATTGCACAGTGCACATCCGGTCCCTTCTGTGGCACCGACTCCTGGTGCACCCGCAGACAGGGAGAGCGTATCTGAACGGCGCAGGCAGCCAACGGAAGACCAGAACCGTCTTCGAGAAATGTCCTTCTCGCCACTGCTCGTATCACTGTGCAGAACCCGGTCAACGCACAGCACGCTGTTATAAACGCCCTGGTCGACCAAGGATCAGAGGCAACCATTGTCTCGAAGCACGTGGTACAGGTCTTGCATCTGAAGCGATTTGGCACCCGAACATCTATTTTTGGGATGGATCTTGGGGGCGGTATACTGTCAATTTTGAAATCCGTAGTAATGTTAACCCTGACTTTTCAGTAGACGTTGATTCCGCGTATGTCCTCAATTCGGTTACTTCCTGTCTTCCGTGTCGCAGCTTCATGCCTCAGCGTTGGGACCATATACGAGGGCTCCCGCTGGCCGATCCGAACTTCTCACGATCGAAGCGAGTCGACCTCATCTTGGGTGTGGACCTGTTGGCGCAAATCATATTGCCGGACACCAGGATCGGGCTGCCCGGCGAGCCTAAAGCTCAGAACACTCACCTTGGGTGGATCCTATCTGGTTGGGCGGACGGAGTGCGGGAAGCGACCCAGGTTTGAGGCTTTGAGGCTTTGCTCAAGCGTTTCTGCGAGGTGGAGCCCGTTCCGGACCGTTCTTTAACATCGGAGAGGGACCTCTGGTGCGAAGCCTTCTTTCAGAAGACACATATTCGGCGATCGGATGGCCGGTACGTGGTACGGTTGCCCTTCAGAACTAACATTGATCCAACTATGGTTCTGGGAAGTTTGCATCAGATGGCGCTGAATAGGTTCTTGAAGTTGGAACGGGGTCTGTCGAGCAGTCCGGAGCGGTGGAGCAAATATGTCGAGGAGATCGAGGAGTAATTTGCCCTCAAGCAGATAGCGCCGGCGGTGGGCAGTGAAAGCAGTTTGCTGATGCGTACTTCTACTGATAGGCATGTGGCTTCCTGCAAGCTGCCGCATCATGCGGTCCTTAAGAAGGAGCCGCAGTCGCTTAAGTAAGGAATCGTTTTCGACGCCTCCGCAAGGACCTGCAACGGAAGATCTCTAAACGACGTGTTGTGGACTGGGCCAGCCCTTCAGAACGACATGTCGCACGTCATACTGAATTGGCGGAAATATCGTTTCGTTTTTGCAGCGGATATCCAGAAGATGTATCGTTGTATAGATGTTCATCCGGAAGACGCCCAATACCAGCGGATTTTATGGCGGACGCGCGGATGGGTCCATCAGCGTTTTCGCCTTGTCAGCGTTAATCTTTGGGACGGCGTCTGCACCATTCATGGCAATCACGGTCATCCAGCAGTTGGCGAAGGACGAGCACCGTTCGTTTCCCAAAGCGGAAGAGGTCTGGATGAGCGAAATATATGTGGATGACATTCTTTCCGGAGGACACACGTTGCAGGAGGCAAGGGATAAGCGGACACAAGTATCGGGTGCGATAAAATCCGCGTGCATGGAGTTGCGGAAATGGTCTAGCAACGAGTCCAGTCTCCTGCTCTCGATTCCTGTGGAGCATCAGTGCAGCCGGACTCCTTTAAACTGGGACACTACGGATCCTATCAAGGCGTTAGCGATGTATTGGATCCTGAATAAGGACTGTTTTAAATTTCAAGTCAATTTTGAGATTCCAGCAAGGTTCACCAAACGGATGATTTTATCGAGCATACCTATGCCGTTCGATCCACTGGGTCTCTTCGCACCAGTCATCATCGTGGAAAAGCTGATCTTAAAGGAGGTAACCATGGCAAAAAAAGTGCATGCGGATGGCACTCAGTCGGCGCTGGAGTGGGACGACGAGGTTCCTGACGCCCTCGTATAACGGAGGCGAACGTTTCGGAAAGGGTTGACGATATAAGCATAGACCGATGGATTTATTATTCCCCTGGATGCATAATGTCAGCTCGACATCTTGTGCGGCCAGGATCTACCTAATGCTCGAGTGCGTGGACGGAGCATGCTATAGCTCACTATAGCTGAGTGGCACAGTTTTGGCCGTCAAGTTGGTGAAATGCGACCTACCCATCGAATCTTTCTACTGGACGGATGCCACAATCCTTTTACACTGGCTGTACGGAGACATCACTAGGTGGAAGACGTTCGTGGCCAACAGGGCCGCGTTCATTCTGAATCGTTCTTCGCCCTCGCAATGGAGGCATATGGGTACGGCTGAGAATCCAGCGGACTGTGCGACAAGAGGACTGCCTCCGGGTAAATTGAAGGGATTTGGCTTATGGTGGCGAGGCCCTGAGTGGATTACACGCAGTCCGAGTGACTGGCCTTCTATGGAGTTCGAGCAGGTCGACACCAACGATGCCGCACTAGAGGCAAAGGCGACACCCGGGGACGGATTCGTTGGTTCGGGTTGTTACGCTTAAAACCAAGCAAGGCCGGTTGAAGCGTTCGGTGTCGAAACTTTTTCCGCTGCCGAGTCGATTACAAGCGCCCTCACATACACACCTCAATTATAATTATCTAGTTTCTTGCGCACACATCTTGTTTACTTTGTCATACTAGATTCTACCCCGGAACAAGGATGGACCGGCCAAGCGAAGGTTTCTCATGCTAGGTCTAGCATTGGCGGGCGGCATGTTAAGTTTACTGCTTGTCCCACTGTGCTGGAAGTTGGGAGCGGGGAATTTTGTGAATTTATCTTTTAGTGTTTTGCATTGCCTGTGAACCCCTCTTACAATGAGTGCTAGTCAAATGCGACCTGGCAGGTCGTTGAGTTGCAGACGGGATCGGCTGGGAGCCAAAGTCAAGCTTCTTGCGAGGCGATTGGGGTGTACAGAGAGTTTTTCATTGTAGGTCGCTTTTTGTTTGTCTATTTCAACTTTAACGGTACGAATGCCTACGTCTCTGTGGATGTTTTGGTTGCGAATATATAGCATGGTGCCCAGTGCGCTGTATATTGTCTATGTTGGTTCTGCTGGCGTTCCCCCATAGCTGGGAGCCATATGTCCATATGGGCTTGAGAGTGGAGTTGTAAAGCAAAACCTTGTAGTCTAGATGCAGGGGCGAACGAGCATTAAGAATCCAGTGGAAGCTGTTGGCCTTTAGTTTGTCTTCTCCATATTAGTCGTCTGTCAACGTGGACGCGAGATACGTCACATCATTGACTTGGAGAATCTGCGTATTATTCAATGATAGTGAAGGGTTTGCCTGTTGAGAATAAACGTTATGCGTTTACATTTTTGTTCATTTATTTTAATCCGCCAATCAGATAGCCACCTTTCTACTACGAGGAGGTGATTTGCTAGCTGTGCTGTGTCTTGGCCTGGGCACCCCGAGCGACTTAAAATTGCGATGTCGTCAGCGAACGTAGATGTTGTTATAAGTATAAGAGGAATGGAGTAGGCCCTAGCGCGCTTTCT
The DNA here is from genome assembly GCF_018153835.1 of Drosophila eugracilis. Classification (NCBI taxonomy): domain Eukaryota; kingdom Metazoa; phylum Arthropoda; class Insecta; order Diptera; family Drosophilidae; genus Drosophila; species Drosophila eugracilis. The sequence continues at coordinate 194,157 of NW_024572812.1, read as the reverse complement.
TGCGGAACTCCAGCTTTGATAATATAGTCGCAGGATGTTGTTGTGTTACACCTAAATGCGAAGGTTCTGATGATTAGATACTCAAGACTCAAGATTCAAGAAGCTTATGAGTGTAATCAGGAAAGTGCGTTTGGATTTTGTGTATGAGACTATCTAGCTATACTCGATTAAAGGCTTGACATATATCGAGGAATACTGCGCTGTAGTATTCCCGATGCTCAAAGGCTGTGCGAATTTCTGATGTTATTCTGTTAACTTGTTCAATTATTTTATGGTTTTGTCGAAACCCAAATTGATTAGCAGGGATGACATTGTGTGCTCCTAGATATGGTATTATGCGAGTTAGAGGGCATTTTTTGAACAACTTAAAGTTTCGGCTCTATCCTCGTCGCTACGGACCCAGCTGCCATTTGAATTTTCAGCTTCGATTGGGGAGCTCTGATTTGGGTGAGTCCTCCACAGAGGATGTTTTGTACTGGTTGGCGAAAGTTGGTTTGCACCTCCCTGCCTTGTGGTGTTGAAATAGTGGCTGCCTCAACGAATACTTCTTGAAGAGCATCGGAAGAGCAGTCAATGACGGCTGCGAAGTTGAATTGAGGGTTTAATTTCTAACCAGTTGGTTCTGTGTGACGTCAGCCTGTGGTGGTTATCTGCAGTTTTTGTGCTTTGAAGAAGAGCTATTTGCTCTGGCGAATTGGCTGACGATAGGTCCGAAAGCGCTTTGGCGCTTATTATATTGCGGGGAGTGTTTTTGTCACCGCAAAGTCTATTAGGACTGGAACTTTCCTGGGGTCTGTTGGCCAGTATGCTGGGCTGCCAGGGGAAACGAAGTCTAATGTGTTGTTCGGTTTTATGATTGCATTATATAATTGCCTTCATTTGGGAGTCACAAGGCGTGATTGGCATTATAGTCCCCTGTAGCTATAAAGCGATCTCCTAGATAGTTGTAGGGGTCCATGAATTGTCCCAAAGAAATTGTAAAGCGAGGTGGCTTGCAAGCACTTAGATGCAAAACGTTGGTAAAAGTGGTGCTTGATGCGTTCTCTGATTAGAATACCGGTTCTGCTGTGGGGCTTGCCATCTGGATGATCTGTGCAATAGGAAGTGTAGTCCCTTATTTGGAAGTTGTATTTGTTTGTGAGGTGCGTCTCTGCCAGTAGCATAATGTCCATATGATTATCATTCAGAAACTGTTTTACATCGAGGTTGTGCCGTGAGACGGTTATTTTGTTATTTGGACTATTTAGCTACAAGCAGCTGTAGCACCAAGTTCTGTTTAAGAACCAGTGTTTGCATGGTCGTTTTCATGAATGACATGAATTCCATCATACTTTGTTGCATGGTGACTATCATAGATTCCAGAGTGCCTTATGACTATACTTGGATCTGCTGAACGTGTTTTAGATTAGGCTGCAGTGGGTTTTCCATCCCTGAACGAAGGGCATCAGCGTATGAGGAACCCTTCTGGGTATTTAGTTGACCAAGTGATGATCTTGCAAGCCTACCTAACAATACTTCCGGCGTCGTACGCGAGTAATTGTACGCATTTTGGGTATTTTGATGACGCGTTGCTGTCACTTTACGACTGCGGTCCTATATCTTTTAGATCGAAAAGCCCCTGTAGTTTGCCGTGTGGTTACCTTGAAAGTTTACGCATTTTTTCTTTTTGGGGTATTCTTTGTTTGCAGGGCAGTTAGCCGAATTGTGGATGTCTGTACAAGCTACACAGACTGTTCGAACTGATCAGTATCCCCTGGTGTATCCAAACTCCTGACAGTTTGTGCATTGCACTTCGGTGGAATAAGTATTGCAGATTATAGATGGGGTGCACTTCATTTTTCTTCAGGACTTTGCTGTCTGGCACGAGCTCGACCCTGAAGAGCGGTTGCGTCTCTTTTTCCAGTTTGCAATGTTCTTTGCAGTGAACCCTTTTTCCTTAACAGCATCGATAACTTCCTTGGCGTTTACATCGGGCTCGATTCGTTTTCGTACCACTTGCAGGCCCTTGCTCCTTTTTAGCTGGTATGCGTAGTAACTTTACATTGCTTTCTCTAAGTATTTGGATAGAGCTCGGAATTGTTCTTCAGATTTTGTCTGAAACTTGGTTTCATGGATATTCACTTTTGTGACCGAAACAACATGAAAGTTTCCATCCTCGGTCAACGAAAAATTTTGTTTAGCAGGGAGGAGGAGGCTTATGTTGCAGTTGGGTCTCTTGAGTCTGTTCTGGTTCATTTTCTGATAGGAGCGCAAATCTATTGCTGATAGATCTCCCGGTAATTGGTTTCTATTTGGTTTATTATTGACTTGTTAAACTTGCAATGAGAGAATTGGCTGGAGATGCGACGTATACGCAGTTGTTGTTGTAATTGCAAAATCGGGAGTTACCGATGGTACCGTGGAAGAGATTGCCCAAGCTGACGTCAGTGGGTTTGTTTGTTGAGAGGATGGAAGGGCATTGCGAGCCCCAAGACTGAGTAACGGCAACGCTGTTTGGGGTTAGGAGTCAAAGACATTGCACTACTTTTTGGCTCCGAGAGACATACGAATAGTACGTGTTGTTCCGAGCAACAGAGTGTCGGTTTTCATTTTATTTGATTTGGATATTAGATTTGCAGGGGATAAATACCCTTGCTATTAGGATTTGCTGCCATCGTCCTTTCGCTTTAATTTTTATATTTTTTCCTGTTTGTGAATATGCTTACAAACACGCTGTAGGAGCGGTAAGAGAAACCTGTCTGGCTCGCATCGTTTTTAGAAACATGTTCTAAAATTGTTTAGAAATTATATACATGCCTGTAATAATGCGATTTTGTTAGGGGTACCCGATATTATTTTTTTTAATTAATAAAAATTTGTTAACGAATTGTGAAAAAAGTATTTTGTTTGAGAAAGTTATTGTTTAAAACCAAACCAAAATTTATTTATTTTTAGACACATTTCGGTAAATTGAGCTTGCTTCCTTCTACACACATTTTACATCATTTTCAATTAAAACAGTATACCTAATCTTATTATTATATTATATAATATTATATTTTGCTATTACAGAGGAGCCGCCATAATTGAGAATTTGCATTATAAGCAAATTTATGATCGTCGCGAATATGAAAAAAATGTCTTAAAAACAGTAAAAGTTAAGATGGAACGAATTCGGGCCAATAATAAAATAAACAACAAAAGTAAGTAAAATTAATATTTATGTTTTTGACAAAATTTCATTGGAATATAAAAAAAATAAATACCAACAAGTAGAGGCGCTAAATCATCTTAGACACGTTACTGTGAGAAAATAATTATGCTCGCAGATATTTACGTTGTCTTTGTGGGTCTAGCCTAAAATTCGATATGCATAATAATTTATTGGGCTAACATTCTTTGTAGTTTTTCACCTAAAATTAAAACAGTAGATTTCATATTTTATATATAAATTTTAATGCATAATTAATTTTTAGTTACTAGTCATTCGTCTAATAAATAAAATAAATGATGATATTGACACTCACCATTTAATGGATTTATACCGTTTTTTGATATTAAAATAATATCTCCCTGCGAAAACATTGCAATGCGTCATATGAACGATCTGTTTCAGATATATATTCAGTTGCCCATTATCACATAATTAGGATGGCAACATCATCTATTGCTGGAGCGTTTTATGTGCTTCCATGTCTGTTGTAAGTCATAAAGAATCGCTTGCTTCATTCCTGCATTGATCTCTTCACTTCGATCAAGTTGTTCTTCCATATTGCCAACAAAATATATTCTTAAAAATTTTTCTGTGCATCTTAAAGTGATAGGGAAGATCTAAATCGATTATGAATGTTTCGTTGTATCTACAAAATAAAACCAGTCAGTAAGTTTTACACACTTTTTCGGTGTAAAAAGAGTAACCGTATTAATAAATACCTTAAATGTCGGATTAAATTCACGCTCGTCCATAATATCTGCTCTAAATGACGTCATTTTGAAACAACTATTTTCATATTTTTGAATGTTTCCAAGGAAGTGGCGTGATTCTCGTGTTTCGCTACAAAGCAATGAATACACTGGCTCAGGTGGCGGAGTCTAGAATAGTAATTTCACTTCACTACTAAAGCAGCATAGTCCTTGCGTTTCTTCGGAAAACGTTAATGCACCGCAATACTTGCAAACAACCTTTTTTTCCCCAAAGCAAAGGATAAGTTGCAAGCTGTATTAATTGCTGCAATCGAAACTGTGCTCGATTCAAATCGGCACATGATAATCTTTTTGTTTCGCGTCGCAAATAATCTATTTCTTGACCTCTGTTGTTTGCACGACGATTTTTCATTGTCGACCCAGGCGTTTCATGGGCTGCCTCACATTGCTCTTGTGGCTGAGAAGAACGAAGTCGAGATATACGATTCAATTCAATTCACCTAAATCATACTTTACTGTGCGAAGTCTTTTCTAACACCTTTTCTCTTCTGACCCTGTCGTTTTTCTTGTCATTCGCTGAACTTTACATCTTCGTCTTAAACGACTACGTCGTTTTTACCTCCTTCGTCAGGTGGTCACTTGTCGTCGCTTCAATCTTTCACTCTTTCACTTCATTCGCCATATGGTCGCTTGTCGCTAGCTTCTAATGCAGGTGCTCATTTGTTTTCGTAAATGCTTGGAGCATATGGGTTTGCTCCCCCGTAAGCTTTTAGAGCTCGCTTCGATATTACAATAAAAATTTTTCGTTTTTTCTTTTTGCCTCATTCCGCCGCCAATTGCAATATAATTTGTTTTTTTCAGCATTTGGCGGGTCTTTATAATCAGTGAAAAATTCGTTAGCAAAAAAATATTCTTTTCTCTCAGTGCACAGTTGCAGGCCAACACCGTTTCTTGTAATTGTGTTAGTAAATTAAGCACCACTCTTTTAATGACATATTTACGTAAGACGATTTTGGTAGGTATCTTAGGTGTCCTTCTTCTGACTCTGAGCTACCGCCTCACCAAATTCAGCCATATTTCGTAAAGCCGTTCTTCAGTTTTAAATAGTGCAACTAACACGATATACATACATATAATTTTTATATTATAGATTTATATACAGATAAAAAATTTAAAAAAAATTGTTTAAATAAACTTTGTATTTCAGTAATTAACAAAAGGAGCTTGTGTATTAGAAGTAAGTTAAATTGAAAACTTCAATAAAACAGGTTTAAAATAATCAATAATTTGAATAAACGCTTTAAAAAACTATACTATAGAGATGGAGATCAATGACCAAATACATATATAGTCTTACATAGTATTGGGAACAGATCAACCAATAACTTATCTATAGGATTTCACGCGCATCAAACAGAATTAACTTTTATGCCTTATCCCGAAACATCTAAGAGCACCTTTAACTTTTACGAAAAAAAATAACACTAAGTCAACCTATTTTCCTCGGGGCTTTTGGCGACATTTTAGCCAGCCGCCTCGATCCATGCGTTTTCGACCGTCACGATCCGTACGAAGTACGAATTTTTATACAAAACTTCGACTCAGCAAAACTTTTACTTCTAATCGGCGAATTAAAGAAAAAGAATCTCTTCCCGATAGCATAGTTATTTTTTCTCATATTTTCCATAATTTTCAACTATTTTAGATTTGAACGGATGCACCAATTGATCGGGAATTGTAAAAATTAAACTTGTCACTTGGACCACAAAAATAAGAATTGCTCAAAGGTGGCTAGGCAATCGATGCTGAACCCCATTCGGGAACGACTCCTCTCTGTCTCTATCTAAAGAAATAACTCTAGCCACTGTTGTTTCCGAAATATTCACAACTCGCTCTGTTATACGAATTGCCTTAGGTAAACCTCGAACCTAGATGGCGAGAGCCGTGTCTACCGCAAACATTGCAAGTGCACCACAAGATCATTCTTGGAGGTGACACTCGCGTTCGCCTTAGGCGAGAAACGTCTGGAAAGCACCAGACCTAAATTGGGAGCCGTTATATGAAATTATCGTTTGAGGCACCTCAAAAGTGTGAAAAGGTCCTGCTGCAGGTATTTTACCTCCGCCACCAACTTCTTGACCTATTTCAGAAACACAAACTTGGAATAATGATCTAGAATAATAAATGTTCGATGTTGCCGCTTCTAGAGCGTGGATATGGCCCAAAATCTATGAATAACCGTTCATAAACCGCTCTGAATCTGGAAGCGCCCCTATAGGCGGTCTGTGACTCGATTTCGGAGCTTTAGTCCTATTAAAAGTCTCGCAAGCCAACAAGTCTCGCAAGCCAACACGTCATTTCATTTATTCCTCCGTGTGAAGCCATAGGGTGATTGTCAGCATTCTTCAAGACCTCCTTGATCGAACACTCTGGAATCCATAATTTTAAGATAAACTGGTTATGAACGAATTTCTCCGTTGCATCATCCATTACTATTACTATACCAGGCAACTAGACACTATTAGCTTTTATCCTGTCTAATAACTTAGCCACTCGCGATATTTCTTTTAAAATTAAAATCACTGCAGATTCAGACCCCATCAAGCCAAGCGAAAATGAAAGCGGTTTGTGTCATATACCATTTTAAAAACGCATCCCCCTTCTATATACGCCCTAAATCGGTAAATGCAGACTATTGCCGCCAAACATTCTTGTTCCGTTACTAAATAATTTTGTTGAGCCTTACCGGGGTACCGATAGGGTCGCACTGCACAAAAAAATGTTGTGGTAAAATCTGAACTGCAGAGAAGAAGGGCCTAGCATAACACTTTTTTTTTATATTCCATCTATGAGTGAAACTATAGCGCAATATAGACATCGAAGCTCTCTTTCTCCCTTTCTCCAAATATAAGCTATGACAAACTAAAGACTAAGGCTAATTGCTATAACGGTCCCTGACCATTATTCAAATGCTCACTTTCACGTTTTCTCAGAGCAGCTACATGAATAAAATATTTTCCACACTCGAAAGCATTTTTTTGTGGCGTCATTTTCTTTTATTTCTACACCGACTATATTCTGATCAGGTCTCATAAAAATGAGGAACACAGGAAACATCTTTATACCGTCTTGGAGATCCCTCCTCGGTATTAACATCAGCAAGTGCTAAATAGACCAAGCAGAGATGCAGCCTCTTAATTCCATTATTAGCGAGCACAGGATCAAACCTCTGAGTCATCGAATAGAAGAAATATAAAACTATGCGAGGCCCTCTACAACTTGGAAGATTCCTCGGCCACTTTTAAAACTCCTTAAAAAACGTTAAGAATAACGACTACCGCCAGTTTGAATGGAGTCCAGAATCGCCGCCTACGAAGCATGCTAGCTGAGTGTCACAGATCCGTTACTATTGGCGCACCCAAGCCAGTGCATCCCATAAGGAGCCGCACCAAAATACCCAATCGACAGACATAAGCAATCTCTAAGCAATATCTTTCCGATTTGAAAAATCTTTAAAAAATCGGTAAATGTTGACACATTCATACAATGTCAAACGAAAACATACACCATAATAATATCGGCGCTACAGTTTTCCGCGGCTTATGGGCGTTAGAGTGGGCGTGGGCCACATGAAAACTCGTGTAAAGTTGCATTGGCATCTGTTAAATACGTGTTCCTAGCTAGCTTTTATAGTTCCCGAGATTCTTGCATTTTCGATTTTCCGGGTTTTGTGCACGTAAGGGTGGGCGTAAAAGTAAGTGTGGCCGGATAATGGTACCACCATAAGATGTGCTGGCATCTTATAAGAAGAATAGGAGATTAAAATTCTATTTATCGTAACGTTGTCACTAGGAAGGGCAAAGGCACTACACCGCGCACCTGAGCAAAACGAAAATATAGTTCAAATTAACAAAACACTAGGGCGGATACTTTAACTGTTGGATTGACACCACTAAGCCTAAATATATGTGTGTGTAAATCAAAATATGCATACTAAGACGGATCAAGTTATAAACTTCGATATTACAGCATTGATAAAAGTAAAAAGAAAACAGAATATCAAAACGAATGTCATTTAACTACCTTGGTTGTCAGACAGTCAGAACGACAATCAGCTAAATTGTTAGCAATCCGATGAGCCAGCTGACTAGCTGACATCACGAAATTCATATATAGGGCACTGTACTCTGCAGCTTACTAGCCAATTGACTCCGCTGGCAAAATATATTTTCTTTATATCCTTATGCCTACTACTAGTTAGCTTACACAAATACATTCTCGATAGATCAAAACCTAGGTTGCAGAACGACACCTGATATCGGAAACACCGGTTCAGGAAAGTTAAAGATTGGATTATCACATATATTATATATTACTGTTTAAATAATTTCTTGTGAATCGGAGTCTATCCCGCATAAGGTTATAAAACACTCCCACTGGGTCAAGATCTTAAAGTAGCTTCATCTTGAACGGTAATTGCAGTGAATCAGAAACTTTAAGGATGGTCCGAGCCGTAAGCAAAAACCTTAACAATTTGATGCAAAAATTGTCACACTTTAAGAAACATGGAAAATGATCACGGAAAATGAACTCTATATTCCAGCAAGGAATATTTTGAAAGATACATTAAGCTCATAATGCAGAAAACAAGCCAGAGCGCCAATCCTCGCAGTTCGAGTTGAGGGACGTAGCCGGCTAAGCTGAATCTACTGATAAACGGTTAGCCTCGCTATGACGACGGCAATCAGAGGTAATAGCGTACCTACGAGACGCGCTTAAGGAACATGCGACGTTCTCGCTTCTTCGAAGGGTCTGCTAAGTTACCTATGACTAACAGGGCTCAGTATGAGCTCCTACACACGATGAGAGATTTCTTGGGAAAATAAGTGTTTTAAACACTGGAAAAGGTTTAAAAAAATTCGACATATGCATTATCTACAGGCAGCAAAGTACCCAGCTATGCCTTCATTAAGAAGGAAACTCACCTTCCCTACAAGTGTGAGAACAGAGTACAGAGCACTACTACTAGTTGTTACTTCCAGACAAGAAACGCATTACAGCAAAAGGTCTAATGCTACAGAACTCAAAGTTCGGTTCGGTTGGATCGTGGACGGAAAGGTAAGCCCAATGGCAACACAATAGAACCGAAACAGATCCCCAAGGATAATTATTTCATACCACATAACTTCGTCCTTAAGCCTGACAGAACCACTACAAAGTACCGTGCCGGCCCAACAGTTCAGAGCGAGTTATTTTCGATATTACTGCGCTTCGGGACTCACAAATATATGCTTACAGCGGACATAGAGAAAATGTTCCGCTAAGTAATGATCAGTACAGAGTATCAGATTTATAAGCTATATTTTTGAGAAGCAACCCATCAAAACATTTAAAAAACTTCCGCCTTAAAACGGTTACATATGCATTAGCACCGTTCTTGTCAATAAAAGGTTTGAATCACTTAGCTCTTCTAACATAAAATAAGTATTCCAGGAGAGCAGCCACTTTCCATCATGACTTTTACGTAGACGACTGTCTAACTGGTGCAGAGACAACGGCTGAAGTCATCCAGATTAGAGATGAGCTTAACAATATTTTTCTTACATCTGGCTTTAAACTAAGAACATGGTTCGCAGACAAAACCAGGTGCGAATAGCAATTCCCAAGGTGGATACTGTCCCGAATGTAAGGCTAGACGATACATTTGAGCTATCAGCTCTGCGGAAGAACACAACAAAGTCAGACGATAAAAATCACCAAAAGAGTAGTCTGCTCTGAGTTGCCACAAATCTTTGACCCATTGGGTTTGTTACCGCCACTAGGTAAGGGCGAAGATATTTCAGCAAAAAATATTCGGATAGCGGCATATATGTTAAGGTTATACTGCAGGAGAGCTAAATTGCGCTCAAACAACAATGGGAAACAATCACGAAATTGAATTTACTGTAGAATTGAAACTGCTGCACTGCAGTAAGATGGTGGTAAAGGAGATCCGAATCGTTTCGCTATCCCCAATACTTGACAAGAATGTGTTTTTTGGAGCTGGGGGAAAATTAGAAAATTAAATTTTTTCTTATGATTTAAAACATCAGATTTTGATACAGTGACCTTTTTGTAAGGATGCTGCTACGGGAGATGCACCAGAAAAACATTAACTGTGGTGCGCAGGCATTACGGGCCGCTGGGAGAAGGTAATATTGGATCCTTAATGATATGGCCCGAGGCATCATTCATAGCTGTGTGCTACACAAAAAAGGTGCAGAACAAAATCATAAGTTACTGCAACACAAATCAAGTGAAATTCAAATTCATACTACCACTCCCACACCCATTCGGAATACATTGGGAGGCAGCCGTTTATTCAGAAAACTGATTGCTCATCAACATCGCTGCGACGTTCGATGAAGTCAACACAATGGTAGTCGAGTTGAGGCCATTCTTAACTCTCGACCAATTACGCCAATATCAACTGATCCCACGGACCTAACAGCTCTCACTCCAGGTCACTTTAATTGACGAACTTTTAACAGCTGCACCGGACGTAAGTTCTGTGAGTGCCGCGACTATAACATATCCGTTACTGTTTTACACAATTGTAAAATATTCATTTTCCCTGTTGAAATAGACAAAGCTACAACTTTTGTCAAAAAAGCCTGTAACTGATGGCGACGTCACTGTCCATATGTGAGGCTTAACACCTACAATAATTATACAATGTCGAACGAAGACATTCATTATAATATTATGGACGCCACAGTTTTCCGCGGTTTGTTAGCGTTAGCGTTAGCGTGGTTGTGGCCGTCGAGCTCACGTCGAGCTGTAGTGGCATCTCTTAAATACCTATACCTAAGCCTAACTTTCAAGCTCTTATAGTTCCCGAGATCTTTCGCATTTTTGGTTTTCTGGGATTTGTGTGAGTAAGAGTGGGCGCGGCCAGATGGTGATAATACTCAATGGGCGTCAGTAGAAACTACATGTCTAATCCCACATTTCTATCACTTATAGTTACCGGTTCCTACAAAAAGCAAAAACCGTATTTCGGACTTGGTGGGCGTATGAGTGGGTGTGACCAGATAATGGTACCACCATAAGCTGAGATGGAATTTCAAGATCTCAACTTTCTAGCTCTAATAGTTCCTGAGATTTCAGCGATTTCAATTTTCCGTGATTTGTGGGCGTTAGAGTGGGCATGGAGGGATGCTGAATCTTCATGCATAATCTCCATTTTGTATCTCTTATAGTTCCTGAGTTCTCGGCGTTCATACGGACAGTCGGACGGACAGACGGACATGGCTTAATCGACATTGCTATTGATACTGATCAAGAATATATGTATATATTTTATAGGTCCAGCCGTTTTCGATTCTATAGCGGACATACCTGGTTACATTTATTTTCATATATTAAGTTTTTTATTCAAAACGAAACCTGCCTTTTTTAGAATTATATGATTTTTAAAGCAATTCAAGGGTGTGTCTTGATTGTGTAGGTCATGCATATTAATAGTGCCGGCATCAGAATTCGGTTTATTTTGATATTCTGCCTTCAGGGGCCGTCAACAAGAAAATGTTCTTCCCCTGGCTTATAATAAGCATTAGCGTTATTCTTCTCTATAAACGTTTTCTTTCGCACACTGTGAAAGTAAGAGGCTCACGGTCAGTATAAATGTGCAGATGTCTGGAGCCGTACGGGTTATTTTGCAGCTTACCTAAAGTCCAAACGATGGTCAATAACTGCCTTTGAAGACGTTATGAGTCTCGGCATGTTTAAACATTCTATAAAAGCTGGCAAGTTCCAAAAATACTCTTTGATGGCTTCAACTATGTCTCATCACACCTCCTATCAGCCTCGCTAGGCACTGAGGTGCGGTGTCAATGTATCGAATATTCGAAGATTAGCTTTCAAAAAAGATTATTACGAAATCGATAATCGATTTGTTTCCGTAGGGCGTCGTCGATTATTCTTTACATTCATACATTCTTCAAGTCAAAAAAAAAGCTGATTAAACTCAAACTTTCGATCTCGTTCGTTCCGCCAAACAAAAATTTAACAAGAAGAAACGCTTTAGTCCAGTACCAGTACCCGTTACTATTTTACACCATTTGAAAATTTTTATTTTTCTAGTGGAAATGGACAAAGCGCCACCCTTTGTAAAAAAAGCATGTTTACTATTTGATTGTGACGTCACTGACCGTGTGAGGCCTTATAACATACATTTCCTAATAAACAGCGAAATAATGTTCCGATTTGTAAAATCTTTAATAAATCGATACATATTGACAAAAATATCTTATAGAAGGTCAAACATGGATACATTCATTATAATACTCGTATCATAGACGACACGGCTTTCTCCGGTTTGTGGGCGTTAAAATGGGTGTGGCCGGATGAAAAATCACGAGAAGCTGCAGTGACATCTCTAAAATATTCCAAAGCACAACTTTCTAGCTCTTATAATTCCCGAGAGTTTTCCGGTTTTTGTTGGCTACTTTAACGCCAATAAAGTAATCTCAACTTTGTGTCTCGTATAGATCCTGAAATCTTTGCGTTCATACGGACAGACAGACATGGCTTAATCGACACGGCTATTGTTCCTGATACTTTATTAAGTCGGAAACGATTCTTTCTACCTGTTACATAAAGGGTATAATTAGACTTAATATTTCGGCCGACCATATGGTTACCCAAGCCCAAGCAGGATACCTTTTCTAGAAAGGCAAAATATCAACTCAACTGAACTTGAGGTATTAAAAGGTATTGGTATTTTTGGGAACGAAAGATTTACAAAAATATAATTGCAATTTCTTGAGTATTTGGTTGAGTTATAACATGTTTGAAGTTTAAGAAATATATATTTATGCGCCTTGCTTCAAAAGTCCTGGGAACTAGAAACTGTTCAAGGACATAAAAAAAGGAAGAACCGGAAAATGAACAGGTCCAGAATCACTTTTTCACCACACACAGTCGCGATGAAAATGGGAAGTATATCGTAGAGCTTCCACTTAATTAAACAAATGCTGAATTTGTAGACACTCTACACTCTACACTCTACTCTTCACGATATTACTACTTAAATCAAAAATCGTTTCTAATTGTTCTGTTAAAATTTTTAAAACTTTTATGGGGATAATAGAAATTGAGGTAATATTTAACGTTAGTCATTTTTGAATTAATTTAGACGCAAAAGCCTTAGCAAGAAATTCGTATTTTGTTCCTTTGTATCATTGCATAGCATTATTTATGTCAATATCTATCGATTTATCCAAAGATTTATAAAAACGGGACATTATTTTTCGATTTATTAAGAAGTTTAGGTTATAAGGCCACACATGGAAATGTACGTCACCATCAGTTAATAAACTTGGTTTTCTGACAAATGGTTGTACTTTGTAAATTTCCATTTTGTAAATAAATTATTTTCGATTCAATTTAAAATCTAAAACAACAAAATGTAAAATCAAAATAAAAAGTCATATTTCGCTCAAAACGCGGGAAGAAAAACAAAAAATTTACTGTTGCAAAGAAAAGTAAAATTCGTTAAACATTTGTTCAAGATCAATGTTCAACACATACTCATTCTGGAAGTGATTAATATTTATTAGTTTGTGTGAGTTAGGTGAGTTACTTTAAAATAATTTTTTTGCCTACTTACATATGTTCAATCCGAATGGCCTGTACATATTTTTAAGGTGACCAAATTTGTTCGGACATGCAGCCGTCCCCAATAATGGGAGACACAGGCAACTTTATGCAGTCCCTAGACTCCAACTACGATTTATCAGGAGCGGCGGATTTATTAGCAGTTTTTATTTTGTTTTGATTATCTCAGTTTCGCATGCGCTTTACTGTTACTTTGTAACGCATGCGCTTTTGGGAACTTTTGTAGAAGTGCTGTAGCTCGAAGCTTTTGGTTGTGAAGCTATACTTCTTGCATTCGGCGTGGCTTTGTTGCGGAGTTAATTTGGTTTTGATTTTAGCTCGTAATAAAAATTTGGAACGTGAAAAAACTCTTAATTGCTCAACATTTTGGTGACCCCGATGTGATTACATTACAAATACGCCGCTGGATCTGCTGCTGCAAGCAGGGAGACGATGATGCGGAGACGAGCAGAGGTGACCTGTCAAGAAATGGAGGTCCAACCATTATGACCATCGATTGAATGGGGTGACCGATTTGCTACGATTCGGGAAGAATTGGACGAACAGAATTAAAGCGAAATTATAAGTGATTTGTATAGGAAATTCTCTCTGCTAGCCACGGACGTGCATGTCGACATCCAGGTGGAAGTTGCCAATCGCTCCAGTACAGTTTCTGCTCACTCTACGTCATTGGATGGTACCAGTGGTGCTGGTATTTCACCCACTACATGCGCGCCTGCTCCCTTACTGCCTCCGTTGCCGATGCCAACATTCAGCGGTGGCTATGCCGAGTGGCCGGATTTCTGCGCCCTGTTTAAGACGACAGGATAATTTTATGTCTGCGGGAGTCAGCCTTGAAGACTGTGAGGGCGTTGGAGATTTCTGACGCGAATTATGATATTGCCCCTTATCTTTTGTGCAACTGTTTCACTAATCGACGATTAATATTTCAGGCTCACATCAACGAGATACTGCAGCTAAGGATAGGCGAGCCGGGATCCGTTGGAACTCTTCGGAAGTCTTTCGAGCAATTCAATGGTATAATGCGGGCCTTCATGAGTTCCGGGACGACAGACGAAATTTAAAGCTACCTCCTTATCCAGATCCTCTTTCAAAAGCTGGACCTTGCAACAAAGGCGAAGTGGGAAGACTCTCTCGCAGGAAACAGTGCTGACATCCTGCCTTGGGTTTCTATGACTCGGTTTTCGGAACAAAGGTGCCGTACACTTGAGACTGTGGATTTGGCCTTAGCTCCGCATCTGCCAGTGGATTTAGTCCGGCGACTAGCCCTCTGCTCCGTTATCGGTCCGAATGCTCTGTAGCGGTGACTGGCTTTTTTAGTGTTAGGAGAAGAGTTAAAAGTAATTTTATAAAGGTCATTGTAGTTTGAACATAGTACCCGAAATGGTTTATGCTGGGTAAAGTTAGAACAACAATGCTCTAAAGGTAGAGGAATATAGTTTCTAGTAATCCTAAGGGGTACATGGATATTCAAGCGGCCTAGAAGGGCCTGGCTATCAGTTTCACCCTTAAGAAGATTATGGATAAAGACGACCCCAAGCATCGTCCTACGATTAGCGAGGGATGGCAAATTGATTAGTAAGAGTCTACTTATATAAGAAGGAAGGTGTATATTTGCATCCCAGTTGAGACCGCGGAGAGCAAATATTAAAAAATTCTTTTGGATGGATTTAATAAGGCACTGGTCAACCCCATACTGGGGGTCCCAGATACATGATCCATATTCCAGAATCGGACGAACTAAAGAAATAAAATGTGTTTTGGTAACATAGGGGTCGTTAAATTCCTTCAACCACCTCTTAATGAAACCAAGAACTCCTCTAGCTTTATTAACCATAGAGGAAATGTGGTCGGAAAACTTAAGTTTGGCATCGAGTAGGATGCCAAGATCTTCAACTGCATTAATTCTTTCCAGAGCTACACCATGCAAAGTATAAGTGGCAACTTTAGGTCTTAGGCGACAGAAGGTCATTGCTTTGCACTTAGAGCCATTAAGATTTAATAAGTTTGCAGAGCACCAGTTTTGAAAATTATTAGGGTCCGATTGCAGTTTCACTTGGTAGGAGGCATCGGTATATTGCAGACAGAGTTTGACATCATCTGCATACATAAGTACTAGGGAGTCATTAATAACCAAGGGAAGGTCGTTAATGAATAAAGTAAAAAGTAACGGACCAAGGTGGCTCCCCTGAGGGACCCCGGAGGAAGCATTGACTAAAGCAGATACTGAATTTTTGAAAAGAACTCGTTGCGTTCTACCTGTGAGGTAACTGCTAATCCAACCCAGGAGATCAGTAGGAAAACCGATAAGATCAAGTTTTTCTAAAAGAAGGCCGTGATTCACGGAGTCAAATGCTTTACTGAAGTCAGTGTAAATGACATCCGTCTGAAGTTTATTTTGGAAACCAGTGATCACGAAGGATGTTAGTTCCAGAAGATTGGTAGTGGTAGACCCATGAAACAACGGTCTACCATGCTAGTATGGAGATATGACAGATCTACACTGGCGCTGCAAGTGAGGCACAAGATTTTTTTCGAAAGTTTCGGAATTGCTGATAGTTTAAATATACCTCTGTAATTTTCAGCATCCGATTTTTTTCCCTTCTTGTGAAGGGGAATGATAAGGGACTCTTTCCAGATAGCGGGAAACGTGGACGTTTCCAGGGAAAGGTTAAATAATTTTAAAAGGGGTTTGGCCAGGGTAGCAGAGCAGTACCTAAGCACACAGCCCGGTACCCCATCTGGACCTGGCGAAAAGACTGGCTTGACATTCAGAAAATCCTTTATAACCCCACATTCCGACAAGGTGGGTCGGGAAATAAAGTTAGACCGGGGGATATCATACGCGTAAGTCCGCGCGTTTATTAACAAAGGTGAATAGGTAGTTTGAAAAAACCGAGCAAAAAATCGGCATTTTCCTGATCCGTGCTTGCAGTAGATTTTCCAAACGATAGCAAAGACGGAAGGGTTTTAAATTTACACTTAGTGTTAACAAAACCGAGCCACCATATAATGCTCATAACAGTCATTGCTATTAGTTCTTAAGTATTTTTTAAAGAAGCTTAATTTGATATTTTTTAGATTATAAAGATGCATTGTATACCAAGGGGGTTTATCCGCCATAGCCGGATACCGGACCAGTCAAATTCTGAAATAAAGTTATTAATTTTTTTAAAGTCGGCTTTACGAAAACATCGAATTTTCTTATCAGCGTAATTGTTCTTAGGGTTAGTGCATAGCCCTATATCTATCGTAAGATCTTATGTTGGATGATAAGGATCTTCAGTGTGAGAGGTGGAGCTCTGTATATGGATACGGCGTCCGAATCAGAGAGAAAGCACAGATCGAGCAAACGACCTAAAGAATTTCCTATATGATTAATTTGAGCCATTGACATGTCTAACATGCCAGCCGTAAAGTCGTGATGCGACGTGGGTGTTAAAGCTAAGGTGTTATCGTTCATGGACCAAGCCACCTGGGGTAGGTTGAAATCACCCAACACCACCAGCTGATCCATGTCCGATAACATTGAGAAGACAGACTGAATGGCTGCTAGGTGCCGCTCATAAGTCAAGGAATCGATATATATAAACTTAACCGAGACAATGAGATTTTAACTGTGATAAATTCTAAGTCTCCAGTTTAAAGATTTGTCACCTCCGAGGGATCGGTCAAGCCTATATATTGTGTACCTACTGGGGAAAACTTCAGAATTAAGAATTTCTGGAGTTAGCCAGGTTTCGGTAAACACAATGACCTGGGATGCAAACGAGAAGCTTACCAAGAACAAATTAGAAAGTTTAGAGCGTAAGCCTCTTGTGTTCTGGTACGAAAGAATTATGGATGATGTTAGTTTTTTAGATTGGCAGGAGCGTTTACTTGTGGAAGCTTTACTCCTAAAGGGCGACTTTTTTCTTTTTTTATTTTTAAGCTGATGCTCTTGAACGAAAATATGTTGCGGCCAGAAATTTGTCGAACAGATATCGTCAAAAGCCATCTGAGGAATTCGGATCTTGAAAGATGCCACGTTCCTAGCGTGGGAATATTTATATTTAGTGATATTTTCCACCCTAATATCGACTTTAAGTTTCAACTTTGTTTAAGTTATGCTTGAATGTAAGCTAAGATGTCCGATTCGGACGTATCAGGGGAAAGCCGGGAAACAAAAATGTGTTTCTCTAGAGGAATACCAATCAAGGGCTTTGGCGGGACGGGTGGTTTACCCACGCTACCAGTGGGTGCCGGTAATCCGGACCCTAAGTTCCTCTGGTGAGTCAAGGGTAAATTCTTTTGGGCTTGTAGAACATTTGGCACGGGAGGGTCCAATGCGACTACCTCGGACTGCTTCTGTGGGTGCCGCGACTATAACATATCCGTTACTGTTTTACACAATTGTAAAATATTCATTTTCCCTGTTGAAATAGACAAAGCTACAACTTTTGTCAAAAAAGCCTGTAACTGATGGCGACGTCACTGTCCATATGTGAGGCTTAACACCTACAATAATTATACAATGTCGAACGAAGACATTCATTATAATATTATGAACGCCACAGTTTTCCGCGGTTTGTTAGCGTTAGCGTTAGCGTGGTTGTGGCCGTCGAGCTCACGTCGAGCTGTAGTGGCATCTCTTAAATACCTATACCTAAGCCTAACTTTCTAGCTCTTATAGTTCCCGAGATCTTTCGCATTTTTGGTTTTCTGGGATTTGTGTGAGTAAGAGTGGGCGCGGCCAGATGGTGATAATACTCAATGGGCGTCAGTAGAAACTACATGTCTAATCCCACATTTCTATCACTTATAGTTACCGGTATATCAGCTTTTCTACAAAAAGCGAAAACCGTATTTCGGACTTGGTGGGCGTATGAGTGGGTGTGACCAGATAATGGTACCACCATAAGCTGAGATGGAATTTCAAGATTATTTGTACTAAATCTCAACTTTCTAGCTCTAATAGTTCCTGAGATTTCAGCGATTTCAATTTTCCGTGATTTGTGGGCGTTAGAGTGGGCATGAAGGGATGCTGAATCTTCATGCATAATCTCAATTTTGTATCTCTTATAGTTCCTGAGTTCTCGGCGTTCATACGGACAGTCGGACGGACAGACGGACATGGCTTAATCGACATTGCTATTGATATTGATCAAGAATATATGTATATATTTTATAGGTCCAGCCGTTTTCGATTCTATAGCGGACATACCTGGTTACATTTATTTTCATATATTATATATAGCTAAGTTTTTTATTCAAAACGAAACCTGCCTTTTTTAGAATTATATGATTTTTAAAGCAATTTAAGGGTGTGTCTTGATTGTGTAGGTCATGCATATTAATAGTGCCGGCATCAGAATTCGGTTTATTTTGATATTCTGCCTTCAGGGGCCGTCAACAAGAAAATGTTCTTCCCCTGGCTTATAATAAGCATTGGCGTTATTCTTCTCTATAAACGCCGCCAACATTTTTCTTCTTGCTTTTGTTTTCTTTCGCACACTGTGAAAGTAAGAGGCTCACGGTCAGTATAAATGTGCAGATGTCTGGAGCCGTACGGGTTATTTTGCAGCTTACCTAAAGTCCAAACGATGGTCAATAACTGCCTTTGAAGACGTTATGAGTCTCGGCATGTTTAAACATTCTATAAAAGCTGGCAAGTTCCAAAAATACTCTTTGATGGCTTCAACTTTGTCTCATCACACCTCCTATTAGCCTCGCTAGGCACTGAGGTGCGGTGTCAATGTATCGAATATTCGAAGATTAGCTTTCAAAAAAGATTATTACGAAATCGATAATCGATTTGTTTCCGTAGGGCGTCGTCGATTATTCTTTACATTCATGCATTCTTCAAGTCAAAAAAAAAGCTGATTAAACTCAAACTTTCGATCTCGTTCGTTCCGCCAAACAAAAATTTAACAAGAAGAAACGCTTTAGTCCAGTACCAGTACCCGTTACTATTTTACACCATTTGAAAATTTTTATTTTTCTAGTGGAAATGGACAAAGCGCCACCCTTTGTAAAAAAAGCATGTTTACTATTTGATTGTGACGTCACTGACCGTGTGAGGCCTTATAACATACATTTCCTAATAAACAGCGAAATAATGTTCCGATTTGTAAAATCTTTAATAAATCGATACATATTGACAAAAATATCTTATAGAAGGTCAAACATGGAGACATTCATTATAATACTCGTATCATAGACGACACGGCTTTCTCCGGTTTGTGGGCGTTAAAATGGGTGTGGCCGGATGAAAAATCACGAGAAGCTGCAGTGACATCTCTAAAATATTCCTAAGCACAACTTTCTAGCTCTTATAATTCCCGAGAGTTTTCCGGTTTTTGTTGGCGTTAAAGTAGTAAAGTAATCTCAACTTTGTGTCTCGTATAGATCCTGAAATCTTTGCGTTCATACGGACAGACAGACATGGCTTAATCGACACGGCTATTGTTCCTGATACTTTATTAAGTCGGAAACGATTCTTTCTACCTGTTACATAAAGGGTATAATTAGACTTAATATTTCGGCCGACCATATGGTTACCCAAGCCCAAGCAGGATACCTTTTCTAGAAAGGCAAAAATATCAACTCAACTGAACTTGAGGTATTAAAAGGTATTGGTATTTTTGGGAACGAAAGATTTACAAAAATATAATTGCAATTTCTTGAGTATTTGGTTGAGTTATAACATGTTTGAAGTTTAAGAAATATATATTTATGCGCCTTGCTTCAAAAGTCCTGGGAACTAGAAACTGTTCAAGGACATAAAAAAAGGAATAACCGGAAAATGAACAGGTCCAGAATCACTTTTTCACCACACACAGTCGCGATGAAAATGGGAAGTATATCGTAGAGCTTCCACTTAATTAAACAAATGCTGAATTTGTAGACACTCTACAAGATGCTCTGAAATGGTTTAAATTGGCGGACCAACTGCTAAAGCAATCAATTCTATCCGCCACACCATACGGCGCTGGGTCAGAAACAGCAAGTATAATTCGACGGGTCTTTTGTGACTGATAAAGTGTAAGTCGACATACTCTTTTCTGTACCTAGTGGCCAACAAATCTATTCGCTGTAGGCCTTTGCTCCCAAATGTATAAAAATTAATTCTCAGCGCACATCCTGAAAACTTAGGAAAAAATCTTTTGGGGAGAAAATCATTCCGATCCGATTAAACATTTCCAGGTATGCTTATTTATATTTTTTATGGGTCACCGGCTCGGTTTCGGCTGCGGTGTCATTATGCGCTAGAAGGGCATATCTGTTGGTGCTGTTTGATAATTTAAAGTCCCGCTTACCATGTTGGGACGATTTATTTTGTGTTAGTTTCCGGCCCAGGCGTGAACTGGCTCAATTTCGTTTTTACTGTTATGTAGCGATCCAAGCCGGTCTGTATAGCCGGGCTAGTATTCTTACTTCTGGTTGGCTGTTGGTTGACATTGTTGGCTGTCGTTGTTATTGTGGGTTGGAAAGCGGAAGAGGGCTGATTGCTCCGGGTCAGCAGTTCGTTGGTTAGGGTGTGCGGGGAGTTCAAATTATATTTGCTTTCGCTTGCTTTACATGTTTTCAAAAGCGTGGTAGAGTTAGAATGCGCTCTGTCCGGTCCTTGATTCCATATGCCGTGGAGGTAAACGTTTGAATGACAGATCACGCTTTTTATGGTTGTCAGCAGTTTCTGGATATTTCCGAATTGCAAAGGTGATCTTTTGTAAGAATGAAATTCTTGTGTTTTAACTCTTGGCGAACTGGCCATGGGGTCAACATACAGAAGTAAATATTGCCCAAAAAAATTATCACTCTGTTCTTCATGTGCAAAATTAACAGTCCTATTAACAGGAACTCTTACCCGAGTGGTGACTCAGTCACCGGTGAACCAAAGGACGAGACCTTCAGCAATATATTTATCAACTGTACCCTAATGAAGGCTTAAATATTCACGATATTACTACTTAAATCAAAAATCGTTTCTAATTGTTCTGTTAAAATTTTTAAAACTTTCATGGGGATAATAGAAATTGAGGTAATATTTAACGTAAGTCATTTTTGAATTAATATAGACGCAAAAGCCTTAGCAAGAAATTCGTATTTTGTTCCTTTGTATCATTGCATAGCATTATTTATGTCAATATCTATCGATTTATCCAAAGATTTATAAAAACGTGACATTATTTTTCGATTTATTAAGAAGTTTAGGTTATAAGGCCACACATGGAAATGTACGTCACCATCAGTTAATAAACTTGGTTTTCTGACAAATGGTTGTACTTTGTAAATTTCCATTTTGTAAATAAATTATTTTCGATTCAATTTAAAATCGAAAACAAAAAAATGTAAAATCAAAATAAAAAGTCATATTTCGCTCAAAACGCGGGAAGAAAAACAAAAAATTTACTGTTGCAAAGAAAAGTAAAATTCGTTAAACATTTGTTCAAGATCAATGTTCAACACATACTCATTCTGGAAGTGATTAATATTTATTAGTTTGTGTGAGTTAGGTGAGTTACTTTAAAATAATTTTTTTGCCTACTTACATATGTTCAATCCGAATGGCCTGTACATATTTTTAAGGTGACCAAATTTGTTCGGACATGCAGCCGTCCCCAATAATGGGAGACACAGGCAACTTTATGCAGTCCCTAGACTCCAACTACGATTTGCTTAGAAGAGCTAAATTACGTAATGTTTATTTTAAAAAATTTGTATGGAAAAATGAAAAGAAAGGTCAACGATCTCCCTGACTTTTTTTGGATAAGTCCAGAGTCCAGAAAAGAAGAGTTTCTTCTCTCATGCACTCTCATTTGAAGGGATCAGAACGAAAATGTACATTTAAGAATGTTTAAAGCATTCCGAAATGTGTGTTGGGCCAAGCAGTCAAAGCAAAGACCGATCAGGAGCGGCGGATTTATTAGCAGTTTTTATTTTGTTTTGATTATCTCAGTTTCGCATGCGCTTTACTGTTACTTTGTAACGCATGCGCTTTTGGGAACTTTTGTAGAAGTGCTGTAGCTCGAAGCTTTTGGTTGTGAAGCTATACTTCTTGCATTCGGCGTGGCTTTGTTGCGGAGTTAATTTGGTTTTGATTTTAGCTCGTAATAAAAATTTGGAACGTGAAAAAACTCTTAATTGCTCAACATTTTGGTGACCCCGATGTGATTACATTACAAATACGCCGCTGGATCTGGTGCTGCAAGCAGGGAGATGATGATGCGGAGACGAGCAGAGGTGACCTGTCAAGAAATGGAGGTCCAACCATTATGACCATCGATTGAATGGGGTGACCGATTTGCTACGATTCGGGAAGAATTGGACGAACAGAATTAAAGCGAAATTATAAGTGATTTGTATAGGAAATTCTCTCTGCTAGCCACGGACGTGCATGTCGACATCCAGGTGGAAGTTGCCAATCGCTCCAGTACAGTTTCTGCTCACTCTACGTCATTGGATGGTACCAGTGGTGCTGGTATTTCACCCACTACATGCGCGCCTGCTCCCTTACTTCCTCCGTTGCCGATGCCAACATTCAGCGGTGGCTATGCCGAGTGGCCGGATTTCTGCGCCCTGTTTAAGACGACAGGATCATTTTATGTCTGCGGGAGTCAGCCTTGAAGACTGTGAGGGCGTTGGAGATTTCTGACGCGAATTATGATATTGCCCCTTATCTTTTGTGCAACTGTTTCACTAATCGACGGTTAATATTTCAGGCTCACATCAACGAGATACTGCAGCTAAGGATAGGCGAGCCGGGATCCGTTGGAACTCTTCGGAAGTCTTTCGAGCAATTCAATGGTATAATGCGGGCCTTCATGAGTTCCGGGACGACAGACGAAATTTAAAGCTACCTCCTTATCCAGATCCTCTTTCAAAAGCTGGACCTTGCAACAAAGGCGAAGTGGGAAGACTCTCTCGCAGGAAACAGTGCTGACATCCTGCCTTGGGTTTCTATGACTCGGTTTTCGGAACAAAGGTGCCGTACACTTGAGACTGTGGATTTGGCCTTAGCTCCGCATCTGCCAGTGGATTTAGTCCGGCGACTAGCCCTCTGCTCCGTTATCGGTCCGAATGCTCTGTAGCGGTGACTGGCTTTTTAGTGTTAGGAGAAGAGTTAAAAGTAATTTTATAAAGGTCATTGTAGTTTGAACATAGTACCCGAAATGGTTTATGCTGGGTAAAGTTAGAACAACAATGCTCTAAAGGTAGAGGAATATAGTTTCTAGTAATCCTAAGGGGTACATGGATATTCAAGCGGCCTAGAAGGGCCTGGCTATCAGTTTCACCCTTAAGAAGATTATGGATAAAGACGACCCCAAGCATCGTCCTACGATTAGCGAGGGATGGCAAATTGATTAGTAAGAGTCTACTTATATAAGAAGGAAGGTGTATATTTGCATCCCAGTTGAGACCGCGGAGAGCAAATATTAAAAAATTCTTTTGGATGGATTTAATAAGGCACTGGTCAACCCCATACTGGGGGTCCCAGATACATGATCCATATTCCAGAATCGGACGAACTAAAGAAATAAAATGTGTTTTGGTAACATAGGGGTCGTTAAATTCCTTCGACCACCTTTTTAATGAAACCAAGAACTCCGCTAGCTTTATTAACCATAGAGGAAATGTGGTCGGAAAACTTAAGTTTGGCATCGAGTAGGATGCCAAGATCTTCAACTGCATTAATTCTTTCCAGAGCTACACCATGCAAAGTATAAGTGGCAACTTTAGGTCTTAGGCGACAGAAGGTCATTGCTTTGCACTTAGAGCCATTAAGATTTAATAAGTTTGCAGAGCACCAGTTTTGAAAATTATTAGGGTCCGATTGCAGTTTCACTTGGTAGGAGGCATCGGTATATTGCAGACAGAGTTTGACATCATCTGCATACATAAGTACTAGGGAGTCATTAATAACCAAGGGAAGGTCGTTAATGAATAAAGTAAAAAGTAACGGACCAAGGTGGTTCCCCTGAGGGACCCCGGAGGAAGCATTGACTAAAGCAGATACTGAATTTTTGAAAAGAACTCGTTGCGTTCTACCTGTGAGGTAACTGCTAATCCAACCCAGGAGATCAGTAGGAAAACCGATAAGATCAAGTTTTTCTAAAAAGAAGGCCGTGATTCACGGAGTCAAATGCTTTACTGAAGTCAGTGTAAATGACATCCGTCTGAAGTTTATTTTGGAAACCAGTGATCACGAAGGATGTTAGTTCCAGAAGATTGGTAGTGGTAGACCGATGAAACAACGGTCTACCATGCTAGTATGGAGATATGACAGATCTACACTGGCGCTGCAAGTGAGGCACAAAATTTTTTTCGAAAGTTTCGGAATTGCTGATAGTTTAAATATACCTCTGTAATTTTCAGCATCCGATTTTTTTCCCTTCTTGTGAAGGGGAATGATAAGGGACTCTTTCCAGATAGCGGGAAACGTGGACGTTTCCAGGGAAAGGTTAAATAATTTTAAAAGGGGTTTGGCCAGGGTAGCAGAGCAGTACCTAAGCACACAGCCCGGTACCCCGTCTGGACCTGGCGAAAAGACTGGCTTGACATTCAGAAAATCCTTTATAACCCCACATTCCGACAAGGTGGGTCGGGAAATAAAGTAAGACCGGGGGATATCGTAAGCGTAAGTCTGCGCGTTTATTAACAAAGGTGAATAGGTAGTTTGAAAAAACTGTGCAAAAAGATCGGCAATTTCCTGATCCGTGCTTGCAGTAGATTTTCCAAACGATAGCAAAGACGAAAAGGTTTTAGATTTACGCTTAGTGTTAACAAAACTATAGAACTGTTTCAGATTCAGAGCAAACTGGTTCTTACATCGAGCTAAATAGTTCTGATAACACTGAGTGTTATGCACGGTAAAGTTAGACCGAGCCACCATATAATGCACGTAACAGTCATTGCTATTAGTTCTTAAGTATTTTCTAAATAATATTAATTTGATATTTTTTAGAATAGAAAGGTGCCTTGTATACCTAGGGGGTTTATCCGCCATAGCCGGATACCGGACCAGTCAAATTCTGAAATAAAGTTATTAATTTTTTTAAAGTCGGCTTTACGAAAACATCGAATTTTCTTATCAGCGTAATTGTTCTTAGGGTTAGTGCATAGCCCGATATCTATCGTAAGATCTAATGTTGGATGATAAGGATCTTCAGTGTGAGAGGTGGCCACCAGCTGATCCATGTCCGATAACATTGAGAAGACAGACTGAATGGCTGCTAGGTGCCGCTCATAAGTCAAGGAATCGATATATATAAACTTAACCGAGACAATGAGATTTTAACTGTGATAAATTCTAAGTCTCCAGTTTGAAGATTTGTCACCTCGGAAACGAGATTAGAGTCCACTGAAATTAGGATTCCACCACCATTTCCGAGGGATCGGTCAAGCCTATATATTGTGTACCTACTGGGGAAAACTTCAGAATTAAGAATTTCTGGAGTTAGCCAGGTTTCGGTAAACACAATGACCTGGGATGCAAACGAGAAGCTTACCAAGAACAAATTAGAAAGTTTAGAGCGTAAGCCTCTTGTGTTCTGGTACGAAAGAATTATGGATGATGTTAGTTTTTTAGATTGGCAGGAGCGTTTACTTGTAGAAGCTTTACTCCTAAAGGGCGACTTTTTTCTTTTTTTATTTTTAAGCTGATACTCTTGAACGAAAATATGTTGCGGCCAGAAATTTGTCGAACAGATATCGTCAAAAGCCATCTGAGGAATTCGGATCTTGAAAGATGCCACGTTCCTAGCGTGGGAATATTTATATTTAGTGATATTTTCCACCCTAATATCGACTTTAAGTTTCAACTTTGTTTAAGTTTTGCTTGAATGTAAGCTAAGATGTCCGATTCGGACGTATCAGGGGAAAGCCGGGAAACAAAAATGTGTTTCTCTAGAGGAATACCAATCAAGGGCTTTGGCGGGACGGGTGGTTTACCCACGCTACCAGTGGGTGCCGGTAATCCGGACCCTAAGTTCCTCTGGTGAGTCAAGCCTTTTGGGCTTGTAGAACATTTGGCACGGGAGGGTCCAATGCGACTACCTCGGACTGCTTCTGTGGGTGCCGCGACTATAACATATCCGTTACTGTTTTACACAATTGTAAAATATTCATTTTCCCTGTTGAAATAGACAAAGCTACAACTTTTGTCAAAAAAGCCTGTAACTGATGGCGACGTCACTGTCCATATGTGAGGCTTAACACCTACAATAATTATACAATGTCGAACGAAGACATTCATTATAATATTATGGACGCCACAGTTTTCCGCGGTTTGTTAGCGTTAGCGTTAGCGTGGTTGTGGCCGTCGAGCTCACGTCGAGCTGTAGTGGCATCTCTTAAATACCTATACCTAAGCCTAACTTTCAAGCTCTTATAGTTCCCGAGATCTTTCGCATTTTTGGTTTTCTGGGATTTGTGTGAGTAAGAGTGGGCGCGGCCAGATGGTGATAATACACAATGGGCGTCAGTAGAAACTACATGTCTAATCCCACATTTCTATCACTTATAGTTACCGGTATATCAGCTTTTCTACAAAAAGCGAAAACCGTATTTCGGACTTGGTGGGCGTATGAGTGGGTGTGACCAGATAATGGTACCACCATAAGCTGAGATGGAATTTCAAGATCTCAACTTTCTAGCTCTAATAGTTCCTGAGATTTCAGCGATTTCAATTTTCCGTGATTTGTGGGCGTTAGAGTGGGCATGGAGGGATGCTGAATCTTCATGCATAATCTCAATTTTGTATCTCTTATAGTTCCTGAGTTCTCGGCGTTCATACGGACAGTCGGACGGACAGACGGACATGGCTTAATCGACATTGCTATTGATACTGATCACGAATATATGTATATATTTCATAGGTCCAGCCGTTTTCGATTCTATAGCGGACATACCTGGTTACATTCATTTTCATATATTATATATAGCTAAGTTTTTTATTCAAAACGAAACCTGCCTTTTTTAGAATTATATGATTTTTAAAGCAATTTAAGGGTGTGTCTTGATTGTGTAGGTCATGCATATTAATAGTGCCGGCATCAGAATTCGGTTTATTTTGATATTCTGCCTTCAGGGGCCGTCAACAAGAAAATGTTCTTCCCCTGGCTTATAATAAGCATTAGCGTTATTCTTCTCTATAAACGCCGCCAGCATTTTTCTTCTTGCTTTTGTTTTTTTTCGCACACTGTGAAAGTAAGAGGCTCACGGTCAGTATAAATGTGCAGATGTCTGGAGCCGTACGGGTTATTTTGCAGCTTACCTAAAGTCCAAACGATGGTCAATAACTGCCTTTGAAGACGTTATGAGTCTCGGCATGTTTAAACATTCTATAAAAGCTGGCAAGTTCCAAAAATACTCTTTGATGGCTTCAACTTTGTCTCATCACACCTCCTATTAGCCTCGCTAGGCACTGAGGTGCGGTGTCAATGTATCGAATATTCGAAGATTAGCTTTCAAAAAAGATTATTACGAAATCGATAATCGATTTGTTTCGGTAGGGCGTCGTCGATTATTCTTTACATTCATGCATTCTTCAAGTCAAAAAAAAGCTGATTAAACTCAAACTTTCGATCTCGTTCGTTCCGCCAAACAAAAATTTAACAAGAAGAAACGCTTTAGTCCAGTACCAGTACCCGTTACTATTTTACACCATTTGAAAATTTTTATTTTTCTAGTGGAAATGGACAAAGCGCCACCCTTTGTAAAAAAAGCATGTTTACTATTTGATTGTGACGTCACTGACCGTGTGAGGGCCTTATAACATACATTTCCTAATAAACAGCGAAATAATGTTCCGATTTGTAAAATCTTTAATAAATCGATACATATTGACAAAAATATCTTATAGAAGGTCAAACATGGAGACATTCATTATAATACTCGTATCATAGACGACACGGCTTTCTCCGGTTTGTGGGCGTTAAAATGGGTGTGGCCGGATGAAAAATCACGAGAAGCTGCAGTGGCATCTCTAAAATATTCCTAAGCACATCTTTCTAGCTCTTATAATTCCCGAGAGTTTTCCGGTTTTTGTTGGCGTTAAAGTAGTAAAGTAATCTCAACTTTGTGTCTCGTATAGATCCTGAAATCTTTGCGTTCATACGGACAGACAGACATGGCTTAATCGACACGGCTATTGTTCCTGATACTTTATTAAGTCGGAAACGATTCTTTCTACCTGTTACATAAAGGGTATAATTAGACTTAATATTTCGGCCGACCATATGGTTACCCAAGCCCAAGCAGGATACCTTTTCTAGAAAGGCAAAATATCAACTCAACTGAACTTGAGGTATTAAAAGGTATTGGTATTTTTGGGAACGAAAGATTTACAAAAATATAATTGCAATTTCTTGAGTATTTGGTTGAGTTTTAACATGTTTGAAGTTTAAGAAATATATATTTATGCGCCTTGCTTCAAAAGTCCTGGGAACTAGAAACTGTTCAAGGACATAAAAAAAGGAAGAACCGGAAAATGAACAGGTCCAGAATCACTTTTTCACCACACACAGTCGCGATGAAAATGGGAAGTATATCGTAGAGCTTCCACTTAATTAAACAAATGCTGAATTTGTAGACACTCTACAAGATGCTCTGAAATGGTTTAAATCGGCGGACCAACTGCTAAAGCAATCAATTCTATCCGCCACACCATACGGCGCTGGGTCAGAAACAGCAAGTATAATTCGACGGGTCTTTTGTGACTGATAAAGTGTAAGTCGACATACTCTTTTCTGTACCTAATGGCCAACAAATCTATTCGCTGTAGGCCTTTGCTCCCAAATGTATAAAAATTAATTCTCAGCGCACATCCTGAAAACTTAGGAAAAAATCTTTTGGGGAGAAAATCATTCCGATCCGATTAAACATTTCCAGGTATGCTTATTTATATTTATTATGGGTCACCGGCTCGGTTTCGGCTGCGGTGTCATTATGCGCTAGAAGGGCATATCTGTTGGTGCTGTTTGATAATTTAAAGTCCCGCTTACCATGTTGGGACGATTTATTTTGTGTTAGTTTCCGGCCCAGGCGTGAACTGGCTCAATTTCGTTTTTACTGTTATGTAGCGATCCAAGCCGGTCTGTATAGCCGGGATAGTATTCTTACTTCTGGTTGGCTGTTGGTTGACATTGTTGGCTGTCGTTGTTATTGTGGGTTGGAAAGCGGAAGAGGGCTGATTGCTCCGGGTCAGCAGTTCGTTGGTTAGGGTGTGCGGGGAGTTCAAATTATATTTGCTTTCGCTTGCTTTACATGTTTTCAAAAGCGTGGTAGAGTTAGAATGCGCTCTGTCCGGTCCTTGATTCCATATGCCGTGGAGGTAAACGTTTGAATGACAGATCACGCTTTTTATGGTTGTCAGCAGTTTCTGGATATTTCCGAATTGCAAAGGTGATCTTTTGTAAGAATGAAATTCTTGTGTTTTAACTCTTTGCGAACTGGTCATGGGGTCAACATACAGAAGTAAATATTGCCCAAAAAAATTATCACTCTGTTCTTCATGTGCAAAATTAACAGTCCTATTAACAGGAACTCTTACCCGAGTGGTGACTCAGTCACCGGTGAACCAAAGGACGAGAGCTTCAGCAATATATTTATCAACTGTACCCTAATGAAGGCTTCAATATTCACGATATTACTACTTAAATCAAAAATAGTTTCTAATTGTTCTGTTAAAATTTTTAAAACTTTCATGGGGATAATAGAAATTGAGGTAATATTTAACGTAAGTCATTTTTGAATTAATATAGACGCAAAAGCCTTAGCAAGAAATTCGTATTTTGTTCCTTTGTATCATTGCATAGCACTATTTTTGTCAATATCTATCGATTTATCCAAAGATTTATAAAAACGGGACATTATTTTTCGATTTATTAAGAAGTTTAGGTTATAAGGCCACACATGGAAATGTACGTCACCATCAGTTAATAAACTTGGTTTTCTGACAAATGGTTGTACTTTGTAAATTTCCATTTTGTAAATAAATTATTTTCGATTCAATTTAAAATCGAAAACAAAAAAATGTAAAATCAAAATAAAAAGTCATATTTCGCTCAAAACGCGGGAAGAAAAACAAAAAATTTACTGTTGCAAAGAAAAGTAAAATTCGTTAAACATTTGTTCAAGATCAATGTTCAACACATACTCATTCTGGAAGTGATTAATATTTATTAGTTTGTGTGAGTTAGGTGAGTTACTTTAAAATAATTTTTTTGCCTACTTACATATGTTCAATCCGAATGGCCTGTACATATTTTTAAGGTGACCAAATTTGTTCGGACATGCAGCCGTCCCCAATAATGGGAGACACAGGCAACTTTATGCAGTCCCTAGACTCCAACTACAATTTCCTTAGAAGAGCTAAATTACGTAATGTTTATTTTAAAAAATTTGTATGGAAAAATGAAAAGAAAGGTCAACGATCTCCCTGACTTTTTTTGGATAAGTCCAGAGTCCAGAAAAGAAGAGTTTCTTCTCTCATGCACTCTCATTTGAAGGGATCAGAACGAAAATGTGCATTCAAGAATGTTTAAAGCATTCCGAAATGTGTGTTGGGCCAAGCAGTCAAAGCAAAGACCGATCAGGAGCGGCGGGTTTATTAGCAGTTTTTATTTTGTTTTGATTATCTCAGTTTCGCATGCGCTTTACTGTTACTTTGTAACGCATGCGCTTTTGGGAACTTTTGTAGAAGTGCTGTAGCTCGAAGCTTTTGGTTGTGAAGCTATACTTCTTGCATTCGGCGTGGCTTTGTTGCGGAGTTAATTTGGTTTTGATTTTAGCTCGTAATAAAAATTTGGAACGTGAAAAAACTCTTAATTGCTCAACATTTTGGTGACCCCGATGTGATCAGTTTAAAAGTGCCACGAAAACTTGTTGTTTTTTTTGTAATAACCGTGCACTTACATGAATTACATTATATTACATTACAAATACGCCGCTGGATCTGCTGTTGGAAGCAGGGAGACGATGATGCGGAGACGAGCAGAGGTGACCTGTCAAGAAATGGAGGTCCAACCATTATGACCATCGATTGAATGGGGTGACCGATTTGCTACGATTCGGGAAGAATTGGACGAACAGAATTAAAGCGAAATTATAAGTGATTTGTATAGGAAATTCTCTCTGCTAGCCACGGACGTGCATGTCGACATCCAGGTGGAAGTTCCCAATCGCTCCAGTACAGTTTCTGCTCACTCTACGTCATTGGATGGTACCAGTGGTGCTGGTATTTCACCCACTACATGCGCGCCTGCTCCCTTACTGCCTCCGTTGCCGATGCCAACATTCAGCGGCATTCGGCATTTGGCTATGCCGAGGGCCGGATTTCTGCGCCCTGTTTAAGACGACAGGATCATTTTATGTCTGCGGGAGTCAGCCTTGAAGACTGTGAGGGCGTTGGAGATTTCTGACGCGAATTATGATATTGCCCCTTATCTTTTGTGCAACTGTTTCACTAATCGACGATTAATATTTCAGGCTCACATCAACGAGATACTGCAGCTAAGGATAGGCGAGCCGGGATCCGTTGGAACTCTTCGGAAGTCTTTCGAGCAATTCAATGGTATAATGCGGGCCTTCATGAGTTCCGGGACGACAGACGAAATTTAAAGCTACCTCCTTATCCAGATCCTCTTTCAAAAGCTGGACCTTGCAACAAAGGCGAAGTGGGAAGACTCTTTCGCAGGAAACAGTGCTGACATCCTGCCAACTTGGGTTTCTGTGACTCGGTTTTCGGAACAAAGGTGCCGTACACTTGAGACTGTGGATTTGGCCTTAGCTCCGCATCTGCCAGTGGATTTAGTCCGGCGACCAGCCCTCTGCTCCGTTATCGGTCCGAATGCTCTGTAGCGGTGACTGACTTTTTAGTGTTAGGAGAAGAGTTAAAAGTAATTTTATAAAGGTCATTGTAGTTTGAACATAGTACCCGAAATGGTTTATGCTGGGTAAAGTTAGAACAACAATGCTCTAAAGGTAGAGGAATATAGTTTCTAGTAATCCTAAGGGGTACATGGATATTCAAGCGGCCTAGAAGGGCCTGGCTATCAGTTTCACCCTTAAGAAGATTATGGATAAAGACGACCCCAAGCATCGTCCTACGATTAGCGAGGGATGGCAAATTGATTAGTAAGAGTCTACTTATATAAGAAGGAAGGTGTATATTTGCATCCCAGTTGAGACCGCGGAGAGCAAATATTAAAAAATTCTTTTGGATGGATTTAATAAGGCACTGGTCAACCCCATACTGGGGGTCCCAGATACATGATCCATATTCCAGAATCGGACGAACTAAAGAAATAAAATGTGTTTTGGTAACATAGGGGTCGTTAAATTCCTTCGACCACCTTTTTAATGAAACCAAGAACTCCGCTAGCTTTATTAACCATAGAGGAAATGTGGTCGGAAAACTTAAGTTTGGCATCGAGTAGGATGCCAAGATCTTCAACTGCATTAATTCTTTCCAGAGCTACACCATGCAAAGTATAAGTGGCAACTTTAGGTCTTAGGCGACAGAAGGTCATTGCTTTGCACTTAGAGCCATTAAGATTTAATAAGTTTGCAGAGCACCAGTTTTGAAAATTATTAGGGTCCGATTGCAGTTTCACTTGGTAGGAGGCATCGGTATATTGCAGACAGAGTTTGACATCATCTGCATACATAAGTACTAGGGAGTCATTAATAACCAAGGGAAGGTCGTTAATGAATAAAGTAAAAAGTAACGGACCAAGGTGGTTCCCCTGAGGGACCCCGGAGGAAGCATTGACTAAAGCAGATACTGAATTTTTTGAAAAGAACTCGTTGCGTTCTACCTGTGAGGTAACTGCTAATCCAACCCAGGAGATCAGTAGGAAAACCGATAAGATCAAGTTTTTCTAAAAAGAAGGCCGTGATTCACGGAGTCAAATGCTTTACTGAAGTCAGTGTAAATGACATCCGTCTGAAGTTTATTTTGGAAACCAGTGATCACGAAGGATGTTAGTTCCAGAAGATTGGTAGTGGTAGACCGATGAAACAACGGTCTACCATGCTAGTATGGAGATATGACAGATCTACACTGGCGCTGCAAGTGAGGCACAAGATTTTTTTCGAAAGTTTCGGAATTGCTGATAGTTTAAATATACCTCTGTAATTTTCAGCATCCGATTTTTCCCTTCTTGTGAAGGGGAATGATAAGGGACTCTTTCCAGATAGCGGGAAACGTGGACGTTTCCAGGGAAAGGTTAAATAATTTTAAAAGGGGTTTGGCCAGGGTAGCAGAGCAGTACCTAAGCACACAGCCCGGTACCCCGTCTGGACCTGGCGAAAAGACTGGCTTGACATTCAGAAAATCCTTTATAACCCCACATTCCGACAAGGTGGGTCGGGAAATAAAGTAAGACGGGGGGATATCGTAAGCGTAAGTCTGCGCGTTTATTAACAAAGGTGAATAGGTAGTTTGAAAAAACTGTGCAAAAAGATCGGCAATTTCCTGATCCGTGCTTGCAGTAGATTTTCCAAACGATAGCAAAGACGAAAAAGGTTTTAGATTTACGCTTAGTGTTAACAAAACTATAGAACTGTTTCAGATTCAGAGCAAACTGGTTCTTACATCGAGCTAAATAGTTCTGATAACACTGAGTGTTATGCACGGTAAAGTTAGACCGAGCCACCATATAATGCACGTAACAGTCATTGCTATTAGTTCTTAAGTATTTTCTAAATAATATTAATTTGATATTTTTTAGAATAGAAAGGTGCCTTGTATACCTAGGGGGTTTATCCGCCATAGCCGGATACCGGACCAGTCAAATTCTGAAATAAAGTTATTAATTTTTTTAAAGTCGGCTTTACGAAAACATTGAATTTTCTTATCAGCGTAATTGTTCTTAGGGTTAGTGCATATCCTTATATCTATCGTAAGATCTAATGTTGGATGATAAGGATCTTCAGTGTGAGAGGTGGAGCTCTGTATATGGATACGGCGTCCGAATCAGAGAGAAAGCACAGATCGAGAAAACGACCTAAAGAATTCCCTATATGATTAATTTGAGCCATTGACATGTCTAACATGCCAGCCGTAAAGTCGTGATGCGACGTAGGTGTTAAAGCTAAGGTGTTATCGTTCATGGACCAAGCCACCTGGGGTAGGTTGAAATCACCCAACACCACCAGCTGATCCATGTCCGATAACATTGAGAAGACAGACTGAATGGCTGCTAGGTGCCGCTCATAAGTCAAGGAATCGATATATATAAACTTAACCGAGACAATGAGATTTTAACTGTGATAAATTCTAAGTCTCCAGTTTGAAGATTTGTCACCTCGGAAACGAGATTAGAGTCCACTGAAATTAGGATTCCACCACCATTTCCGAGGGATCGGTCAAGCCTATATATTGTGTACCTACTGGGGAAAACTTCAGAATTAAGAATTTCTGGAGTTAGCCAGGTTTCGGTAAACACAATGACCTGGGATGCAAACGAGAAGCTTACCAAGTACAAATTAGAAAGTTTAGAGCGTAAGCCTCTTGTGTTCTGGTACGAAAGAATTATGGATGATGTTAGTTTTTTAGATTGGCAGGAGCGTTTACTTGTGGAAGCTTTGAACGAAAATATGTTGCGGCCAGAAATTTGTCGAACAGATATCGTCAAAAGCCATCTGAGGAATTCGGATCTTGAAAGATGCCACGTTCCTAGCGTGGGAATATTTATATTTAGTGATATTTTCCACCCTAATATCGACTTTAAGTTTCAACTTTGTTTAACTTTTGCTTGAATGTAAGCTAAGATGTCCGATTCGGACGTATCAGGGGAAAGCCGGGAAACAAAAATCTGTTTCTCTTGAGGAATACCAATCAAGGGCTTTGGCGGGGCGGGCGGTTTACCCACGCTACCAGTGGGTGCCGGTAATCCGGACCCTAAGTTCCTCTGGTGAGTCAAGGGTAAATTCTTTTGGGCTTGTAGAACATTTGGCACGGGAGGGTCCAATGCGACTACCTGGGACTGCACATCGGACAAATGCCTACGCACCTTAGCAACATTTTCGGGATCCGAAATATGGGATGTTACCGGTGTCATCACGATTGGAGTGGTAGACGGCAGCGGTGACAATGAAGGAGACTGTTGAACATCAGACGGAGGGAGAAGGGAGTTATTTGCATTACTGGCGGTAACCGCCGGCGGCAAATGGGACGTTTTTTTGCGCTCAGCAGACTCATTCAACAGTTGTAAATTGTTGACCTGAGTGTCCAGCGCAAAAAACAGGTCGTTAGCTTTTCGAAAAGCAGCCAATATCTGACCGAATTTCCTTCTGGGCCTCACGATATCTGTCACAACAGTAGTGTAAGCCAGAGGCGGAACGACCCAAAGCATCCGGAATGGTGGCTGACTTAAACCCTGAACACTTGGAGTGCGCAATGTTATCACACAGCCAACAGTGGACGCTTACTTGGTCAACCGACACAATTTTATTGCATTTTTTATTGCAACAGATAATATCAGACATTTTGGCAAATAATTAGTAAAATGTAAGCCACTTTGCCAGAAAAAATATTATTGGGAAGAAGAAAGCGAGTTTGAGAGAAACAGTTAGGGGCAAGAGAGTTAGCGAAAGAGTGTTAGCGAGAGAGAGGCGTTATAAGAGAGTACAAGTTGTATGAGAGAGGGAGAGTGTGTTTTCGAGAGCTACAAGCCGGTGGCAGATATAGAAAAGAGATCTACAGATGTGCCGGAAAGGTAAGCGGTGAAAGTTCCGTTACTAATAGCACTAAGTAAAGTAAAAAAAATATGTTAGAATACAGAACACAGTTGTTGAAATTTGCTTGCAATAAATGATTTATGCAAACAGATAACAATAAATGCACTGCACGACGCGGAATCGAAAAGACGGGTTTTTCAAGTTGATAAACGTTGGCAAAAAAGTAGCAAAAACGAGGTGATTCGAAAATAAATTCAAAGATTATATCGCTCAAGAAGACGCAAAAGCCAAAAACACAACCGTTCGCTTTGAAAGAGAAGTTAAGTTTGATTGGCCTTGGAGACACTGAAGTCACTACGGATGGAGCATCGATTAATGTTTGCCTTAAGTCTTGCCTATCCACATATTCGGAATGCATTGAGGCAGTTGTGGCGTCTTATATCGCAGAGCGTCATCCTGGTCTAAACATAGATGTCTCCAACTGGAAGGTACCTGCCAATGTGGTTTTGGCGGATCCGAACTTCCACAAAGCACAGCGTGTGGATTTGCTGATTGGAGGCAGCCTGTTTTTTGATCTGCTCTCAGTTGGACAAATTCAACTAGCAGACGGCCTGCCTCTTGTGCAGAATACGGGATTTGGATGGGTAGTTTTTGGAGATGGTTGCACCCCAGGGAAACCTCGTGTGGCCGCTTCATCAGCGGTCTCCAGCCCCCTGAGCTCCAATTGCGACTCTGGCGTGACTGAGGAGGTTGAGCTGCAGAATCTTATCGATCGTCTCGCCATCTATATTGACCGAGTGCGTAACTTGGAGACAGAGCATCGAGGTGTAGACCACCAGGGACACGATCACCCGCGAGACGACCAATATAAAGAACATGTTCGAGGCCGAGCTGCTGGAGACGCGTCGTCTTCTAAAGGATGTGGCCAGGGGTCGTCTATGGGAGGAGAACGAAGATCTGAAGAACCGTCTTGACAGGAAGACCAAGGAGTGCAGCACTGCTGAGAGAAATGAAAAGATAAGGTGGCCATTGGAGACTGAAAGCAGCAGCGTTTGAACAACAAGGGCGGTCTTTCGACCACCTACAAGTAGCATCGTTCTGTAAAAACTGACACGTCCTACTAAAGACAGCTGTTGGAACGACAAGGCGTGCGGTGTCTAGGCTGTGTCTGCTGCCCCTCAAGTACTTTGTTAAAGGGCCAGGCGCGCTTTTGGGAGCTTTTACTGTAGCCCGAAGCTTTTGGTTGTGAAGCTGTACTTCTTGCACTCGGCGTGGTTTTGTTTAGTAGTTAATTTGGTTTTAATTTGAACTCGTAATAAAAACTTGGAAATTGAACTGCCCAGATTTATTTATTGTTAAGCAATTAAATACTCTTAGTTTCTCAACAATGAATTTTCAAGGGGACTTCTTCTTCTTCTGCACCAATCACTATTGTCGAAGGATAGCAAGCACCTAGTTGATAAAAAAAAACAATATGGCATCTATATTCTGATTATGCAGCTCGATTATTCTTTCCATTTGTTAACACTGGTTGTGGTTATATAGGCCCAATCTATTTGATATTCGCGAAAATTTGAAAGCCAAGTATCAACTAGGGTTGCATATGAATCCTTGCTACCATGGATACATCGGCCACACACTTGGAGGGATGTAGAAATCAGAAATTCGCTGAGTAAAACTCCTAAGCTCGTCATTGCTAATGGATGCGCAAAGCAACACGGTCACGGAGAACCGGGAGGGTGAACAACTTTTACACAGCGATTTGTTGACGTATGTGCCCATCTTAATAATCCTTACAGACAAAAATCGGTCGTATTGGTGTCTTGCTAGGGTAAGAGTGTATTTGCCTAATCTTACGCCATGAGAGAACCTGGTATCCGGTCATTCTACGCAGAATAAGGAAAAGAAGTATGATGATATGTGCTCTGTGGTTATTGCTCTTGAATATGCTTTGCTGTTGAATTTGCTTTGGTATTGGGGATATTACGGAACGTAAATGATTATTTACTTCTCTTGTGCGAAGGAGGAATTGGTGCGAACAAATTGAACTTTTGCCCCGCGTTCACTGGCCGATAAATAAAAAGACAACGAATATATATATGCGGAATGCAAAGTTGGAAAACAAAATATAGGCAGAAAATAAGGTACATCTCAGCTGTCAGGAAGAAGCGTTGGAGTCCACCTGGCAGAAATTTTGGTCTGTGGAGGCCTTGCCGCCTAAGGCTACAGTCCATACTGCTGAGCAGCAACTTTGTGAACGACACTTTGAGAAAAATACTCAAAGACTGTCGTGAACGGTTCTTCCTGACAACTGAGATGTAACATATTTTCTGCCTATATGTTGTTTTCCAAGACACATCTCCCTAAAACTATACAGCCGAGAACAGTTTTTTGTAAGATGGGAAGTTCAGGCCCTTGTTTTATCTGGCCAGCTGACAGAACTTTAAAGAATGAATCTGCGCCGATGATCATGTCAATTTTTTGGGGCTAAAAGAAGAATGTATCTGCACATTAAATATTTTCAGGTACCCTCCACCCGCTAGTGTTCACCTCTTGATCCGGATGATAACCAGAAATATTTTTTAAAACATAAATATCGGACGACAACTGACTGCTTCCTATTCGCGACTTCACTATTACGTGTACTTATTTGTTGCTTGAGCACTAGTTTCAACAATGCACCGCAAGCCCATACCCACGACCTCTCTTTTAATTTGTAGTCTCTGAGCGAGCTCATCGGTCACAAAATTTACTTGTGAACCAGAACTGCTCGAGCCATCACCAATTCGCCACTTTTCGTTAATACGCTCACGATAGCTGTGCAAGAATAACTCTATTTGATACATTCTCATGCATGTATCTTGCGTGAGCGCGGGCTGCGACGGAGGCGGCAACCAGAGATTTTTATTAGCAGAGTATCTGTGCAGATTTTGAGAAGATTTGCACACCCTGCACCTGTTCGACTTGCATTTTTATACCTGTTATTCGTAGAATACTAGATTCGTTGAAAAGTATGTAACAGGTAGAAGAAAGCTTTTCCGACTCTATAAAGTATATATATTCTTGATCAGGATCAATAACGAAGTCGATTGAACCATGTCCGTCTGTCCGTCCGTCTGTCCGTCCGTCCCTACTTGACATCTGCATGAGACCACTCACAACATACGTCTCATTGAATAGATTCGAATGGAATGGAATGGTATGAGTAGAATGCAAGAAATAAAACGACATTGTATCAGTATGAGTTTGCGTTTTGCTTCATAGCTTGGGACGTTGAACGAAATGAAAGAGAACGAATGAAGCGAAAAGGAAATGACAAATTTGGTACTGCGTAGTAATTCGAGGAATTCGAGTTGTTGCGTGAAATTTCGGTCTATTCTTTTTCTGAGGCTTGCAGTTCAAAGACGCATTTATGGACACCTTATTAATAAAAAAAGCCGTCGAATCTGTATGTATTTCTAGTCCGCGTTATTTTTATTGTCTTAGTTTAATGTTGTTGTTTTAATTTATATATTAGGTCTTGCGGTATTTTCGCTAGATGGAGCTGAAAGCTTGTAGTCAGGTCATACTATACCTTTTTGGAAAGCTCATTTCACGCGCTAACACGTGTTTGATTGATTGTCTTTTCTTTTAAGTTGTTCGTGAGTTATAGCGTCGCAATTATGGAGCAAAATAAGGAGAAAATACGGCATATTTTACAGTACTACTACGATAAATGCATCTCAAGCAGTTTTCAGTTTCCATTTCTACTGCACAACGATGGTATCAACGTCTTCGTTCTAGTGTAGAGGTGGTCGTAGATGCGCCACGCTCCGGAAGGCCTGTCGTCGAAAATTGCTGCCATTTGAAGAAGCTTGGAGTCACTAAGAAGCTCGATGTATGGGTGCCACACGAATCGCTTCTAAATCTCAACAAAATCGACCCGTTTTTAAAGAGTATGGTGACTGGTTATGAAAAGTGGTTCACTTACGAGAACGTAAGGCGCAAACGGTTGTGGTCGAAAAGCGTTGAAGCGGCCCAGACGGTGGGCAAGCCTGGATTAACGGCCAGGAAGGTTCTTCTGTGTGTTTGGTGGGATTGGCAGTGAATAATCCACTATGAGCTGCTCCCCTATGGCCAAATGCTCACTTCGGACCTGTACTGCCAACAACTGGACCGCTTAAAGACATCACTCATGCAGAAGAGGCCATCTTTGATCAACAGAGGGGAAGAGAGAATTGTCTTCCACCAGGACAACGCCAGGCATCCACCGTACAGTCCGAATCTTGCACCAAGGGATTACCACCTGTTTCTGTCCATGGCGAACGCGCTTGGTAGTCTTGTAGTGAGGTTACAATGCAATCACTTTAGATTAAGTTCTTTATAATGCCATGTGGTGAAGTTGCAATGCAATCACTTTAGATAAGCTCTTCATTATTCAAACACATTGATTTATTATTGAGATCTTTGTTATTTGGAGCAACATGTACGTGTTGCTCCAATTGTTGGACAATATCTCTTTTGTACAAAATCATTAAGGCTATGCTTAGGCTAAGCCGCGTAGCTGCGCTGCCGGTAAAGCCAGCAGCGGAGCGGCTGTATTATGTATACATATATATATGTTGTTATATATTGGCGGAAGGAATGTGTTATGCGCTCTCTTTGTTATGTATGTAAAAACGCGTCGTCCAGCGAGGAAACGCGTGGTCAGCACATTAAGTTCATAGCGCATATATGTGATCATGTTATACATGCACTTGAATTGGGATGTTTACAATAACATTGCAACAAAATGTCACAGTGTATTCATACATATAAATTATGTATGTCTTGGTGCTGTATATAAGTACAGTAGAGATTCGATAAGTGCGCATAGTACTTCTCCCTCCTTTTGAAAAATAACGTAACTAAGTGAAGTTTTTTTATTTTATATTTTTGATTATTAAAAGATGTAAAAATTTGAATATTATATAATAATAAATTTTTTTTGTTTTTTTTTTATTTAATCATTCTTAATAACGATAAAGAAAAATGGAATTGATTAAAAAAATATTTTTATATTAAAGATATATATATTTATATATATATATATATTTATGTATATATATATTATATTATATTATATATATTTATGTTATTATTTGTGTATGGAAAAATAATTAAGAAATAAACTTTTTTATCCTATCCTTATGAACTGTTTGTTTTTTATTATTATCCGGATATAATTATATTATCTCTGTCTTCGAGTTTTCGGAAATGCAACACCAGCACCTGGAGCATAGCAACAAATCCCCAAAACCGCTGCTGTCAGCATCGGACTGCTGCAACCGCTCTGCCAGCGTTATGCAGTCAACAAGCCCGCCAAAATTGTGATTTAGATTTACTTCGATTTGTACCCCCAAATCTAGCAGACCATTATTATTTGCAACAATAAAACCGTTGTAACGTATAAAAGCGATTACTGTTTTTTTTAACGTAGCTTCGTTGAAAATAAAGACTGAGCTGTGTAAGAGAAGGACGAAGGGACCTGGAATTGGAAAGGCGAGGATGCAGATAACATTAACTAGGTAATATCCAGGGGAATACTCCCCCCTCTGGCCATGTCTGGCCATAACTGGCGCCCGAACAGATTCCACTTTCTCTCGAAAGTGGGACCCAAGGACCCCCAAAAAAGAAAAAAAAGAAACAAATAAAGTGAAAAATACGTGAATAATTAAAAACTAAAGTATTCAAAAAATATAAAAGCGCTGTGCGTGTGCGTGTAAAAAATATAATTGGTAGTGAATCACAATTACCCGCTGCGGTGAGGATGCTGCCGTTTGGAGCTGGCATTCCTCACGGGCGCAAAAAATTTGTGAATAAACTTAGTACCTGCCGCGGCGATTTGTCCACGTACCCTGTGACGCGGCATATTCGCGGGCACGAAACACTAAGTAATATAAAACAAAAAGAAGCAATAGTCCACAGCGGCGATAAGTCCACACCATTGGGTAGCAGTGTAAAAATTGCAATTTTAATTAAATAACACAGATAACCGCTGCGGCAATTAATTTGCGGCAAAAATTATAAACCTATTTTGAAGTAAAAAAAAAATTGTTTTTCCAATTATAAAAAATGTGTCGTGTAAGTGGCAATCTGCTGGAAAGGCTAACGGATGTAGAATGCATTCAAAAAAAGCTGCCCAGTGGATTAATACGGATAAATACGGACCACCTCGCCGATAAACACAATTACACAGAAATAAAAAAAATAAAGAACCAAAAACACGAATTTTATTAAAAATCGCACAACGCTCAACCGAAAATTAAAATTTTTTTTTAACCAAAAAGCAAATTACATACTAATTCTAATCTAATTTTAGAATAATAATCCTGTAAGAGAGAAAACAGAAGACCTCGAAAAATTAAAACACTGAAAAATTAAAACCACGAAACAAGAAAAAGGAGGAAAATATATATATACGCACGTCTCTAAATATTAATAAAAAAAATAAATAAAGTAGAAATTAATTTACCAAAAAGGAGAAAACTGTTGGTTTATTCCCTGCTTACGCCCAGAACAAAAAAAAGAAAAAAAAAAACGGCTGAGGAAATTTAATATAAAAAATGGAGGAAATGAAAGAAGTTTTGAACCGTCTTGATGCTACCATTTCGGCCGTAACCACTCAGATGGTGGGCATGAAGTAAGAGGTTAGGAAAAAGAAAAAGGAAGATTCCACCCAGAGTAAGACGCAGCTTGGTTAGTTAAGACTAGAACAGATCTCAATTATTTATTTCATATCTATGGTTACAGAGTTAATTGGTTGTTGGTCGCGGCCGTGGATGGTCTGCGGGCCTGGGCGGAGAGCTTCCGACGAGGGGGTTCGATGCTCCGTGGTGGGCCGTGGGGTTGCCGCGTGAGGGCCGTCTTAGTGATCCGCTAGCTA
Source organism: Drosophila eugracilis (assembly GCF_018153835.1). Taxonomy (NCBI): domain Eukaryota; kingdom Metazoa; phylum Arthropoda; class Insecta; order Diptera; family Drosophilidae; genus Drosophila; species Drosophila eugracilis. The sequence goes on along the minus strand of NW_024572812.1, from coordinate 151,025 downwards.
AGGAAGGGAGAGAGAAGAATAGAAATGATGGAGCGTGTGTTGGCCCGGGGGGCCAGCCACGCGAGCGAGTGTAAGAGTAAAAGAAAGGAAGGAAAGAACTCGGGGGGTCCAGTAGGAAAGAGAGTGAATAATAACCCTGTGGGTCTCTTGCGAGAGATGACGCGAGGCCCTTGAGGTCCGACGCGGGAGAGATGCAAAGTCCCTGTGGATCCCTTGCGAGAGATGACGCGAGGCCCTTGAGGTCCGACGCGTGAGAGATGCAAAGCCCCTGTGCGGCTGTTGCGAGAGTGCCGGCAGCAGTGATCCAGTGGATCCGCTGCGGGCGAGCATCGGCGGCGCCGATGGCAGTGCTCCGTCGGTAGGACCGAGGTCGAATGTATTAGATTTAGCCCCAGATAAATCCGACTTAACAAAAGATGACGCACGGCCCGTGGGGTCCGATACGTAAGAGATGCAAGGCGCCGGTGGGACTCTTGCGAGAGATGACGCGAGGCCGTTGAGGTCCAACGCGTAAGAGATGCAAAGCCTGGTGAGGCTGTTGCGGAAGTGCCGGCAGTGATCCAGTGGATCTGCTGCGGGCAAGCATCGGCGAGTGGCCGATGGCAGCGCTCCCTCGGTATGACCGAGGTCGAATTTATTAGATTTAGCCTGAGGCTAAATCTGACCAAAAGTGACTAGTGCTGGTGAGGGTGCCCAACTGCGGGAGAGGGCTGATCTTACCTGGGTGAGATCCACCGTACAAGTGACTCTTCCCAGAAACCGGTCCTCCTTATATACCCCGTGGCCGCCGTTAGTGTGCCCGTTCCCGAAAAGCCCTTTATGTAGTGTGCCCGTTCGACCCGGCGGTATGACCGATCGTGGTTTACTAAGGCGCGCCCGAGTTACAGTGTCGTGTCCGAGGGAGTAGAGGGGATCTCGTATGAGATTGTCGCTTTTTTTTAATGCTGAAGGCTTGCAAATAAAATGACTGGGTTGTTTGGAGTTCAAAATAAGAATGTTTTATTATAAAGAAGATTAAAAGGAAGATTATTATAAAGAGTAGTCTGTCCTTGTCAGAGTTCTTGCGTTGGCGATCTTGTTGTTCCATTCGCCTATTCTTACAGTTCCCGGGTCTGAGTTCTCTCTCGGTGGCTGTGGAGAGAGGAATGTTCTCTCGTTCTCTCCCTGTGGTTGCGGAGAGAGGAATGTTCTCTCGTTCTCTCCCTGTGGTTGCGGAGAGAGGAATGTTAACTCCTCCCCCCCCAGTCCGAAGAGAAGGCCACAGGGGGGTAATGGCCGGATCTGAGCCAGGTAGCCAGGCGACGTGTTGTTGGTGTACGCCACGAACTCCGACGATATTTTAGATTTAACAATTTGTATCAAAAATGGTTATCTTAATGTTAAACATGTGTGTTGTGTTTAAGGTATAACGTGATTTATAAATATCTTCATCTAATGCTAGTGTTACATTTTGTTTACTTATTATATATCTTATGTTGTATTTGTTTCTTATTAAATAACAATTTAGGGATAAGGTTTATCTTACTGGCTAAGGGACTATCAGTTAAATGTGTCTATATTGTAGTTTATCCTATTACTATATATTGAAATAAAGAAATGTTATTTCTGTCCTCCCCAAGTTCGTCAAAGAGTTTTGTGCATTTTCAAAGAACAATTTTGTAGATTAATTCTTGTTAATGTGGCTTTTGTCTACCTTGTGTTTTTGTCACATCTTTGATATTGGTTAGGATATTTTTCAGTTCCACTAATGTTTTGTCCGTCGTTATCATCTATGTAGGTTTCTGGGATAGATTTGAGTATGGTCTCCAGACCATTAATAAGACCTCTTTTACTTCTATTGTACGGCAAGAATGCATCTATTTTAGTTTCTACCTGATTAAATTGGTTCGTAGGACTTCTAATGATACTTTAAGAGCTGGGAGGTTATTAGAAGGATTCTATAACTACGGGTCGAAGTACGTTGAGAGTTATGTGTCAGGGTTAGTATTTGTTGTTTAAGCTGGTGCTTCGGTGTTTGTAAATTTCTTAACTGTTTTTCTAATTTTTTGTTTATGTAGCTTTTGACCTTTAGTTGTTAGGAAGGTGACGCCTGTGTCTCTACCTACTTTGTGTAGTGAAAATCTCGGAGTTATCTTATTCCTACGGTTTTCTTTTCTAAATACCATATCATTAGGCTCGACTTGGACTGGTGTCTCTCTGTCCTCGTTTAATTTAGCCAATCTTTTTTCTGTGGTTGAGTATAAATGTTCCTGCACTTTTGGGTATATGTCTTTTCTAAATTCGTTTAATTTCTTTAGATAGTCGTGGTGATTGTCGAATGTTATAGTTTTTTTAAATATGTGAGTTCTTCCGTGAAAGACCTCGAAAGGGGTATAGGAAGTGCTGGAGTGTATTGCATTGTTATATGTTGCAAGAGCTTCTGCGAGTATTTGGTCATGCCCGCATTCTAGGCGTGCTTCCTTTCTTTTGTTCATGATTATTCTGTATAGTTCGGTTAAGGTGGAATGCAGTCTTTCGACCGAAGCGTTGCCCGTTGATTGTTGGAATGAAGTTGTATGAGCTGTTATTTGGAATTGGGTTAGGAGGTCGTTGAATAGATTGCCCGAAAATTCCGCGCCCTGGTCGAAAATTATTTTCTTTGGTGCGCCGTAGTGAATTATAAATTGTAATAGGGCATCACGACTTTTATTGAATTCCTATTGCTAATGGGGTAGGCTTGCGCTAGCTTAGAAAAGCATTACAAGCATTGTTAATGAAGTATTTGTCTATATGCACGACCGCCAATGGTCCCTCTGGTGCGGTTGGGGTTTGCAACAGTGGTTTATGAGGATGTCTATCGTACTTGAGGATTAGGCAAGTATCGCAATTTTTTATAATTTTTGTGATAATGTCTTTTAAATGCGGAAAATAAATGTCCCTTTTTAAATGGTTATAAGTTTCATCTGTCCCCCTATGATTGGTGTTAAGGTGATACGCACGAATTTTGTTTTCCTGGTCATGGGGATTAGTGATTTCGGTTAGCCGTATTTTGCAGCGGGAAATTTTGTATAAGTCGTTTTCAAAGAAATAGTTATTATAGGATTCTTCTATTATTTTGAAAATATGGTCTGGTGCAAATATTGCGAATGTTTTATTCGGTTTCAGGATTGTTTGAAGGGCGTTTGTAACGGAATCGAAAGTGTGCACGGGTTCTGTGATTACGTGTCTTATTTTATGGGCAAATGGTGTTTCTATTTGTCTTGCCGTTGTTGATCCGGTGCGGAATACTATTTGACTATTGAAGTGATTGTGAAGCGATTGGTATAATTTGTGGGTCTTCGTTTATGTACAAGTTTGGCTCGATTCTGCTGAGTGCGTCAGCGACTACGTTTTGCGATCCTTTTTTGTATACAACTTCGTAGTCGTAAGCGGACAGGATAGTTTTCCATCGAAGTAGTTTTGCATTCTGGCCTTTCAGATTTTCTAACCAGGTTAATGGCTTATGATCCGTGACTATTTTGAATCTACGCCCGAAGAGGTATGGTCTGAAATGACCTACAGACCAAATGATAGCTAGCATTTCTTTCTCTATCGTAGAATAGCGGATTTCCGTATCCGACAGTGTTCTGCTAGCGAAAGATATGGGTCTGTCATTAGTGTCTGAGCCTTGTGACAACACAGAGCCTATCGCATAGTTACTTGCGTCTGTTGTCAACGTAAATGATTTATTAAAATCAGGGTATTTGAGTATGGGATCATTACAAAAAAAGATCTTTCGACGTTTCGAATGCTCGCTTAAACTCCTCATCTATTGTTATAGATTTCCTTCCTTTTAACTGTCTCGTCATGGGTTTAGTTATTTTTGCGAAGTCCTTAATAAATTTCCTGTAATACCCTAATAGTCCCAAAAATGACTTAATTTCCCTAATTGTCTTTGGGCAGGGAAGTCCTTGACGGTTTGAATCTTAAGTGGATTTGGTTTGACTCCTTCCTGGGTGACGATGTGTCCCAGGAAGTCGATTTCCTTTCTTAAAAAGTGACACTTGCTCGGTTGGATTTTTAGATTTGCGTTTTGGAGTTTTATTAATACGGATTTAATATCTGCTATATGTTTTTGGAGTGAGGGTGAGAATACTATTATGTCGTCGAGATAGACGAGACAGACGTTACCGACTAGATCACCTAAGACGTTGTCCATAACGCGTTGGAACGTGGCAGGGGCGTTTTTGAGACCGAAGGGCATCCTTGTGAACTCATAATGCCCATTTTCGACGGTGAATGCCGTCTTGCTTGCGTCGCGTGGGCTCATTTGAATTTGGTGAAAGCCACTTGCTAAGTCTATTGTTGTGAAATATATGGTCTTTCCTATGCTGTCTAGTATATCTGCAATGTTCGGAATAGGGTATCTATCAGAGATCGTTTTTTCATTTAATTTCCGAAAATCGATTACCAAACGCCACTTTTTTTGCCTGTGATGTCCTCTTTCTTAGGTACGACCCAGACGGGTGCACTCCAAGTGGAATGGATGCTTTTTATGATGTTCTGTTCGAGCATTTTTGAAATTTGCTTTCCAACTTCGTCTTTATGTACAAATGGGTAACAGTAAGATTTTGTGTGAATCGGTATATTATCTGTCGTGGGTATAGAGTGTTTAATGGCATTGGAGAACGTTAGTTGATTGTTTTCGTTGTGAAAAAGTCTTTTGAATGATTTGCATAGTTTTAGCTGTTGAGGTGTTCCGTCTGAATGTCTAATTGTTGATCGTCCGGTAATTATGTATTAGTTGCCGCGGACATGCAGTTTAAGTATTGGTGGGTTCGTGGAGAGAACTCTTCTGCCTGTAACGGCTTTTCTAGATAAAGTGTTTGGGTCTGGTCTGAGTTATTACAGACTTCGAAATAGGCGGATCCTGCGATTGCGGAGTATAAGCCACCTGTTATGACTATTTGATTATCCAAATTCGTGGTTTCATATATAAAGTCTCCCTGCATTAAGTTTACTGGGAGCGGTAGTCGCATTTTGGTATTTTGTGGTAGTGTATTTAATGTATCTACAGGGTTTGCTCTTGTGAGGATTGAGATGGCGGTTTCTGGTGTTTCTAATATGGAGTCGGCAAAATTTATTTTTGCATTTAGGCCGGATAGAAAATCCATGTCTAGAAGACCATTGAAGTGGGGGTGGAAATTAAATAGTAAGAACTTAAAATTGGGAATTTGTTTGAACTGTTTGAAATTTATTTCATCTGTATATTCCTGAATTTTGAATGTACTGAGTACAGTGTGGATATTTATATCGGAGGTTAGTTTTTTGATGCGGTCTTCGTTAATAAGTGCTTGGTTTATGAATGAGTAGGTAGATCCAGTGTCTATTAAAAATTTGAGAGGTTTTGACACCATGGAGTTTGCTGATAGGAAAACAAATGGCAATGAAGATCCGTGACTCTTCTTGCTTATGTAACCGACTGGTTTCCCGAGGCTTCTAGTGAAAAATTTGCATCATCGTTGATGTTACATAGGGGAGCGTTTGGATTATGGTTGTTTTTGTCTTGGTGATTTAGGGTCTGATCTGATTTGTTGTTATTGTGGAAGGGGTTCCTACCCAGAGTTTGCCTATCGTGTCGACCATTACTATCGTTTTTGGAATTATATTCACGTGTGAAGCGTCTATTATCATTGTTAAAATTTTGTTGTCGCTGTGTAAAGCGACTATTATTGTCGTTGTTGGTGTTATCATGTCGTGGTACATGGCGGCCGTTGTTGCCATTATTATAATTCTGTTGTCCTGATATGTAGCGACTATAATAGAGTCATTATTGGTTGGTTGTCCTTTCGCGTATGGGTGATTCCTGTATGTCGAGCTGTCGTGTCGTCGATTTTCTTGGTGTTTATTCAGGTTTCTAGAGAAGTTTAATTCGATCTGTCCGTACTCGTACGCTTTCTCGATTGTCTCTGGTCTTTGGTTCCTAATGGCTGATCTAAGTGGGTCCAACTAAGAATGTATTCATACTGTCTGTCATACTGGTCACGTTTGGCTGTGAGTGAGTGTCCACTAGGGTCTGCTTCCCTGGCCAGGGACATTAATTCGCTTCTTATTTTAGTGGCTGTGTAATATAGTGTTCTCATACTGAGTCCATCCGGAAGGTTATGTAGCTCTCTAACAAGCATTTCTTCCGTTTTTTTGCTAAAGTATAGTCGCTTGAGGTTTGCTTTGATGTCATCCCAACTGAGGAGTACATCGCAGACACTCAGCGCCTCGTCCGCCCCACCTTTAATTTTGTCACGGATGATTCCCAGTAAGTATTGTCCGCAAGTTGCTTGGTCCACTGATCTGGCTAACAAAAGTAGCTGTTCTACTCTACTAACAAATCTATCAAGGTTGTCAGGTGGGCCTTCGTAGGTGGGTAGTTGATGAACAAGGGCTAGTAGCTGTTGTAGATTCAGGCTTGTGTTTGTGGAAGTCGATAAATTGCTAAGGGTGGGACTTAGTGGCCCTGATGCGTTACCGGAATCCATATCGTTGGTGGGAATATTGTTTTGGAATTGAACTAGCTGGTCTTTTTCTTTTGCTTCTATCGCTTTCCTTATCTCAGATAAACTGACCTCGCTCCTTAGATCTAATCTGCCCCTAACTGTGTTACTAGTGGTGAAAAAAAATTTTTTTTTTTGCTATAATGAAATATGGTAATGGTACGTATATAATGTATATAGAATAGTAATAATGTAAGTAGTAATTGTAATGTAAAGTAGTAATTATATATACATGTATTTTAATTATATGTATATGTCGGGGGCGGGGGTATGTCGGTCGGCGGCAAGGGTATGTTATTCATGCTGATACTGTTATAGATTCTTGCAGTTACACAGTGAGTTCCGATCGGTTCGAATACCCAAGTTCAACTAACTCAGCATAAGCGCTCACGTCATAAGCTCACTCAAGTTGAGCGTATGCAGCCATCTCTGTCTTACTCAAGACTCTTGGTATCTTACCATCGGACCTCACTCAGCAGCAGAGCGTCTCTGCCTCTGCTGCCGTGCATTTGCTCAACATCAACGAGTGAAGCAGAAGCAGGGAATTCCCCGAATTCCCAAATTCCCCGAATTCCCAAATTACCAGAATGCTACATTAACTGGGAATCACACTACGACACGGCCTTCCTGACCTATCACACGTCCTCGTGTGTTTAGCTTTCAATATAAAAATCACTTATATAAATATCAAGTCTTCTGTATTCATTACATTTCTTCAATTAAACATAATCTTATTAATTAATTTAGTTATTCCTTTATAACTTTATTCTCTTTTGTAAAATAAAACATTCGTGCATTTCCTTTGACACATTTTAACAATTGTGTAATTCCTGTAACAGATCTTACAATATAACATTAGTGTAGTTCCTTTAACACTTTTTAACATTTGTGTAGTTCCCTTAACACATTACAATAACTTTAGTGTAGTTCCTTTAACACTTTTTAACATTTGTGTAGTTCCTTTAACACATTACAATAACTTTAGTGTAGTTCCTTTAACACCTTTTAACATTTGTGTAGTTCCTTTAACACATTACAATAACTTTAGTGTAGTTCCTTTAACACCTTTTAACATTTGTGTAGTTTCTTTAACACATTACAATAACTTTAGTGTAGTTCCTTTAACACTTTTTAACATTTGTGTAGTTCCTTTAACACATTACAATAACTTTAGTGTAGTTCCTTTAACACTTTCTTTTTTTTTTTTTTTTTTATGGTTCTCTTTCTTGATTGTCAGACGCATCTTCCATCGTGCCGTCCCTATCTTCGCGTATTAGATCATTATTCGGCAAAGCTCTTAAGAATTCATGGGAGTATTTGTAAGTTCGCTTACTTGTTAAGGACTTTAACAGATATCTATCTCCATCTAGTATTTTGACAATCTCAAACGGCCCTTTAAATTTAGGGTCAAGCTTAGTTTGATGACGCTCCTCATTCTTAATCAATACGTGATCGCCTAGACTATGTTTAATAATTTTCGCCTTATTACTATCAAACCTGCGCTTATCATATCGTGCGCCGTCTTCCATATTTTGTTTGGCTTGTTTTCTTAGATTTTCTCTGTCTATTTTGTCATCAACTTTTCATCTATTGGTAGTAAGCCAAAAGGTCTAGCTTCCTTACCAATTAACAATTCTAATGGGCTAAACTTAGTTACTCTATTCGCCGTACAATTCATTGCCAATTGCACCTCGGCCAACGCATCCTGCCACGATCTCTGACCGGTTTCCACAGCCGTCAACATACTTTTGAGTGTACTCATTACTCGCTCGACCTGACCATTGGCCCTACTCGCACCGGTGGCAATTAAATGCAAATTAATTTTTTGAGAGGAACAAAATTCACGAAAATCTGAACTTGCAAAACAACGACCTTGATCCGCTATAATTCGGGTAGGCAAGCCAAATAAGGAAACAACTGATGCAAGTGATACAGTTCTCTACGAACCGACGAACATATTTTGACATATTTTCAAACCAATAATAGCTATAAACCTTATCTAATGTCTTTTCCCATCCCAAATGCATTATTGATTCGTGGACATAATTGATAATTGCCCATCTAAATGACCTTGGAATTACCGGTGGACATTTAGTTTTGCCATTTCGCTGAATTTTCCTATGCAAAATACATTTTCGTAATTCATAGGTTTTATCTAAATTATCTGGTAATTCATTATTTCTTAATTTAGTTGATATATCTAAAATCTCACTATCTCGCTGTTGCTCCGAAATTAACCAGTTGTCGGTTACCTCAGTCAAATTTATTCGTTTCTCAGGTATTTTATTCTGACCACTATTTTCCTCAGGTATTTTATTTTGATCATTATTTTTCTCAGGCACTGGATTCCGAGATAGACAATCTACGTGCGCCATTCGTTCACCCTTTCTGTACTCTAAGTCAAAGTCAAACGATTGCAAAAATGCCCACCACCTATGTACCCTCGGCGTTAAGTCGAGTTTTGTGCGACTAGCCTTCAAAGAATTGCAGTCTGTATATACGACAAATTTACGTCCCTGCAAGTAATGGCGGAAATGTCGGATACCGTTAACTACCGCTAGCGTCTCTAATTCATAGGAATGATATTTTGACTCGGCAGGAGACGTGCATTTACTAAAATACTCAACGACATGGGGTTTGTTGTCAATTTTGTGCAATAGTATAGCTCCATAGCCAGTTGAACTGGCGTCAGTGTGCAACTCAATGGCGTATTGCGGGTCGAATATGATCAAAACGGGTGCCTGTGTCAACACAGATATGATTTTAGCTCGTATTTGCTCGTGGTCTGTTGCCAAGAAAAAGTTGCAATTTTCTTTGACGTTAGGTGATACAAAGGCTTAAGCGTCTCCGAAAATTTTGGAACGAACTGTCTGAAATATGAAGCCAATCCAATAAATTGTCGTAACTGCGACACAGATTGTGGAGGCGGTAAATCAATCAATGCTTTTATCTTACGTGCGTTTGGCCTAATTACCCCGTTGCTTATTTCGAACCCCAGATACTCTATACGAGTTTTAAGGAAGGAGCACTTAGTTACATTAAACGAAAATCCAGCATTACTTAATGTTTCGAGTACAGTATGCAACCCTTCCAACGCCTCTTCTTTGGTTTCGGCTATAACCAACACATCATCAATATAAACGATAGCATATGTGTGTGCTAGAGTTCCTAATGCTCTTATTATGGCCCTCTGGAACACAGAAGGTGCATTTTTCAAGCCAAAAGGCATGGTCAAAAACTCGTACTGCCCTTCTGGCGTTACAAACGCGGTTCGCTCTATTGAATTTTCATGTACTGGAATTTGATAGAAACCACTAGCCATATCTAAACACGAAAAATATTTGGCACCGCGAAGCCTGGCAATCTGGTCTGCGATAAGGGGTAACGGATATAATCATTTAATATCCTATAGTCCACACAAAGACGATCAGTGCCGTTTTTCTTCTTTACCAACATCATAGGGCTGGCGAAAGGTGAGCAACTTGGACGAATAATATTTGCTTTCAATAATTCATCAATTTTACAGCGCACATGGTTTTTTTCTTCCTCGCTTAGCCTGTAAGGACGTCGTTGCACTGTCTTTAGTGGATCTATTAAATTAATTTCTAACTGCCATGTTGAGACTCGAGTTCTTGGAATACCGCTGATAAACCAATCAGAGGTACACTTTAAGATATTTGTTAAGGACATTTTATCGGATTCGACTAAATCAATATCAGCATTTACAATATCTCTGTAATCAGTTACATTCAAAACATCTACCCTTTTTGTTTTATAAATTCGGAATTTGTCGGCGTCTATTGTTACTCCAAAGCCCTGGCTAAGGATTTCACGACCAACCAACACATCGTATTTCAGATATTTATCCATAATTACGTGTAACAAAATTTCAAAGCAGTATTGTTCAATATTTATATTACATAATACTTGCTGAGTACTACAAATGGCATCATTACCTATACCGTTAGGTTTTACAATGTTATTTATTCTTTTTCCCTTAAATTTATCCACGGCGCTTTCCTTCACTAAAGAGCATTCAGCGCCCGAATCAAAGCAAAATGGAATAGACTCACCGTATGCCCTTATTATTCCAGAGGGTGGAGCTATTGTGCAGATGTCTACCCGCTTCTCATACGTTCGGCCTTTTGGACAAGCAGATGCAAAATGTCCTATTTCGTCACACTTGAAGCACTTAACGAGCACTTGAGCGATCCTTCGGTCCAGTCATGTTGCTGCCGCTGTAGATTTTGCCTTTGCTCTGGCACTTCTCCAAGCGAGCACGACATTCGGCGTATTTATGGCCAGCCTTTCCACAATAATTGCATTTCATCGGTGTCGGAAATTTGAACTTTTTGCGCTCCGAGCCTGTTGAATCGTCGTCCATACTGCGCTTTTTGAAAGAAGGTGCGTGTAACTGTTGTTGTAGCTCATTGCGAGTTTTCACGTTGTTTGTAAAAACCCAGCGCGTCAACTTGTTGTCTATTTGCGCCATGTGAGCCAGAGTCACAGATACCGCTATTTCTTCCAAATCCTTGGTTTTCCATTTTGACATAAGTAGCGTCACAATACGGCTGCCGTATTCGGCGAAGCCCTCCTCCAGCTTTGGTCGACCATTCAGAACATTTAATAGCATGGCGGCCGGAGTCTCAATTCCAACAAAGCGTTGTATAAACAGCTCCTTGAACTGCTCCCAAGTGATGCCGGCAAAGCAAATTTGGGAAAGCCACTGTGATGCGCAGCCTTCTAGTGCCTTGCTTAGGGCGATCACCAGGTTGCTACCCTCGAGCACGTTATCCGCAAAAATTAGATCAACTGTTGAACACCAAGAGGAAGCATCCGCTCCAGCGATGTCAGGATAGAATTTTGGAAGAGTCACATATGATGCTTTTCCATCGGCTGGCGGTGCCCTTGATGTCTGCATGTTTTTGATGATTTCCAGTAGGTTGCGGTTTTGTAGCTCCAACGCTGACAAATACGGATCGGTGACATGAGCAGTAGGCAACGCAGATCCCACTTCTGATGTCGGGGGCGGGGGTATGTCGGTCGGCGGCAAGGGTATGTTATTCATGCTGATACTGTTATAGATTCTTGCAGTTACACAGTGAGTTCCGATCGGTTCGAATACCCAAGTTCAACTAACTCAGCATAAGCGCTCACGTCATAAGCTCACTCAAGTTGAGCGTATGCAGCCATCTCTGTCTTACTCAAGACTCTTTGTATCTTACCATCGGACCTCACTCAGCAGCATAGCGTCTCTGCCTCTGCTGCCGTGCATTTGCTCAACATCAACGAGTGAAGCAGAAGCAGGGAATTCCCCGAATTCCCAAATTCCCCGAATTCCCAAATTACCAGAATGCTACATTAACTGGGAATCACACTACGACATATATGTATTTTTTTTTTTTTTTTTAGATGAATATTTTTTTTTTTAGATGAATAAGTATAGGATAAATTTTGTGTGTTTGTTTACTACACAACTTTGTTTGTATATTAATGTGATAATATAGTGTACTATAATATGTGATACCGTGTACATATATGTATCTATGTTTGGGTGCAAGAAAATTTTTTGTATTTTATGTATATACGGTTTCTCTACTTATATATATGTACATATATATTTGTATATATATTATATACGGTATATTCCGTATGTATATTATAAAGTAAAAGAAAACCTGTAGTACGTATCCGATACGCAGTTCCCTCTTTTCCTTGCTTCCCTGCGTTTAGTGTAAGTTGTATGCCATTCGTATAGTGCTACTGTGATTGCTTCCACCTTTGTTGTTGTTTTATCGACTTCCACTGTAATGTATGTGATGTAGTAAATATATTTTTTAGAGGTTAGTGAACATGTGACAACAATGAAAGTTAAGTTGTTCGTGGAATGTTTTGTTGTTTTCTCTTCTTTCTCTTATTATTATTTTTTTATTTCTCTAATATGGTTCTATTTCGTGGTGCGTGGTGCGCAAAAAGAATTCAACAGTGTACAAGCCAACGCGGCATCAAGTGTCGCTCCGCCACTCTGGCGCGTCATCAGCTCTTGGCGGTAATCACTGCACAGCGACGCAACAAGAGTTTCACAAGCGGCGTCTTACAAATACATACATACATGTTTGCTTGATTTTTGCCAAAGGGAACAGTATGATATTTGTGCATGTTTAATTTATTCTTCCATTTTTGTGTTTTTTTTTTTGTTTTTAGTATTCTTGTTTTTATGTATTTCCTAATAATATATTAGCGTTTGTGTAAATTGGTAATGAAAACGATCCCGGTGCCTTAACACCGATTGTTGTACACATATACGGTCGTTAATCACACAACTTACTCAACTTGTAAGCTTACACAACTTGTAAACCACTGTGTGCGGATTGTCCCTTTGCGTTTTCGGCCATTGATGTGATATTGGCGAATCGGTGATATTTGAGGGCACGTTTTTTTTTTTTTTTGCTCTTACGCAGAGAGTGTTGGTCACAACGAAGTCTAATGTTCGACTGATCTATTTCTTTAGTATTCTCCTTCTTCAGTGAACCACGCTCGGCCACAGCGACGCCACGTTGTCGCCGCGACATAACGGTTGTTTTCAGAAATGCAAAACTACAACAATGCAATATTAGCATAGGGATGAAATAACTTTTCCGATGAAATACCCATGGTTAATCCCTTGTTCGTAGTCCGGCTGCGCCAGTTACAGTGTCGTGTCCGAGGAAGTATAGGGGATCTCGTATGAGATTGTCGCTTTTTTTAAATGCTGAAGGCTTGCAAATAAAATGACTGGGTTGTTTGGAGTTCAAAATAAGAATAATGTTTTATTATAAAGAAGATTAAAAAGAAGATTATTATAAAGAGTAGTCTGTCCTTGTCAGAGTTCTTGCGTTGGTGATCTTGTTGTTCCATTCGCCTATTCTTACATTTCCCGGGTCTGAGTTCTCTCTCGGTGGCTGTGGAGAGAGGAATGTTCTCTCGTTCTCTCCCTGTGGTTGCGGAGAGAGGAATGTTCTCTGGTTCTCTCCCTGTGGTTGCGGAGAGAGGAATGTTAACTACCGCGCATTCAAATTCAAATCTTATTTATTTAATAAATCAACAAACGAATACTTCAGTGTTATTTCTCCTTACAACTACAAAACGAATTATCCTAAATACTTCATGGCTTGTCTTTTATGGATATTCCTATTTCCTAATCTTATATATTATTTCCATTCTTATGCGCCCCGGTCGTCATAACTTTCGAGGGGGATTCCGAGAAATACAACTGTTGGATTAATAGGGCTCAATCCATTGTTAACGATTTAAAGGTCGTTCGGGAGAAACCCCTATATAGGCCAGTCCTTATTCAGATTAGACAAAAAATTAGGGGCAACGCTGACATGGCACTCAATGCCTACAACGTGCGGGATTAGGATTGGGCAGAGGTCAAACGGGTATTGGCATTACACTTTGCCGATAAACGAGATGTTGGTACGCTTGAGTACGAACTATCTTAAATGACCCAGGGAAACCAAAAACTGGCCGACTTCTACCTTAGGATCAATGATCATGTCTCGCTCATAATGAATAAAATTAAGAGCATGAATTATTCTACGGAGATAACCGATGCTTTTCTTGCCCGTCAAAGGGACAAAGCCCTTAATGCCTTTATAAGGGGAGTAAACGGCGACGCTTCTAGGCTACTGATAATCCGTAAGCCTGCGGACGTCCACGAAGCATACTCTATTTGCCTAGAATTACAAAAGATAGAACCGAGGAACCCTGCGCCAAGGGCGCCTTTTTTTAGACAGGCCTTTTGCCAAAGTCACCAGAATTATAGACCTATCGTAGCAAGGTTCCCCAGACGAATCAGTGCAACAACAACCATTTAAACCATAAGGTACAGATTTATTCAGGACACAACTTTGCTCCCAGCGGAAACCCGCAGAGCCCTCCAAGATTCCAGGGAGCTAGAGCAATCAAGCATGAGTCAAGCCATTCAGGCCAAAGGTATAGATCAAATTTTAACTCTCGTCAAGGAGAGGCCGGTGGCATCAAACGAAGCCAGAGCGCTAATTCCAATATAAACCCCTTCCGTAAAGCCCAAAGGCTTTACAATATCCAGTCCACTCCATCATCAGACCCCGTTCCCAATGAGTGTTATCAACAACATTCTGGTAATAAGGGGGAAGATCTGGAACACTCATCGCAAGGTGTAGAACATTGCTCTCCCTTGGAGGAGATACAGTGTATTGGCGATGGTGAACAAAATTTTATGACCGACGCCTATCTAGTATACCATACATAGAGTACGGGACTAAAAGAGGGGCCAAGCTGCAATTTCTAATATACACCGGCGCTAACAATAATTTTATAAGCCCCAAGAACTCCACCGGCTCTATAGCATTACCCACACCGTTTGTCGTTCAGTCCCCGGGGGGTAATGTAAAAGTAACACATTGTATCACTGGACAATTTTTTAAGCCGATTGGGAACAATTCTCACCTTTTTTGTCCTTCCCGGACTAACATCATTTGACGGCATCATAGGAGACGACACCCAAAGAACTTTAAAAGCCCTGATCGACAGGAGAAACTTCAAAATCTTCGACCCACTCTCACAAGAAGAGGCCGTAGACACGAGCGTTAGGTCGCAAAAGCACCTCAGATCCTATATACACAAAGAGCTATCCCTACCCTACCAACATGAGAGGGGAAGCAGATAGACAGAAAAAAAAAATTTCCTATGAATTCACGTTGAATTCTTAGGATATGTACTAACTGCAGATGGTATCAAAGCATACGAGAAAAAGGTAGAGGGTGTCACAAAAATGAAACCACCTACCAATGTAAAGGAATTAAAGAGTTTCCTCGGCATGACATCTTATTATAGGAAATTTATTAAGGATTATGGAAAGGTCGGAAACTACTAACTAATTTGACTCGAGGAGAGTTCGCTAGGATTAAGTCGTCACAGTCGAAAAAAGTTTCAAATTGAACTCGACGAGGCTGTGATGAAAGCCTTCAATGATTTAAAATCTATCCTTTTATCCTCAGAGGTTTTGGCATTTCCAAATTTTTCTAAGCCCTTTCACTTAACCACTGACGCGTCGAATTATGCTATCGGGGCAGTCCTTTCTCAAGTAGACGCTGGCAAGGATAGGCCAATAGCGTACATCTCTCGGTTCTTGACTCAGACGGAAGAAAACTATGCCAATGAAAAGGAAATGATCGCCATTGTGTGGGCCTTAGATAATTTTCGGTCTTATTTGTATGGTGCCGGGTCCATCAAGATTTACACCGATAACCAGCCTTTAACATTTGCCCTAGGCAATAGAAATTTTAATGCTAAGTTAAAACGTTGGAAGCCCCGTATTGAGGAATACAATTGCGAACTAATATACAAGCCAGGGAAGTCGAATATAGTGGCTGATGCACTTTCAAGGGTTACAACCTACGTTAACCATCTGGGCTCTGGCACCGATACCGCCTCCGAGTCAGATTCTTTAGTTACAATTCATAGCGCTCTTCAAGACGCATCTCATTTAATCTCCCACGTTGAAACACCGATTAACGCCTACCGAAATCAACTGATTTTTCATCCAGGCCTATCCGATTACTCATGTGAACACCCACATGCCGGATACGTGCGCCACTCAATTCCAATTAACGACTATACCTCTTCTAAGCTTCTAGACTCACTAAAAAAATACTTAAAACCTTCAGTAATCAATGGGATTAAAATTCCGGACGATTACCTACAACTCCTTCAAACCTGTTGCTTTCAGAGTTTTAAATTGTTCAAAATCCGCATAACACAGCGTTTAGTTCACGATATTACGGACGAAGAGCAAATTCGCGAAGTCATCGAAAAAGAGCATCGCAGAGCACAAAGGAATTCAAAAGATCCTAGAGAAGTACTATTTCCCACGGATGGCTAATATTATTCGCATGCAACTGTCTACCTGTGCCAATTGTAAATTGCACAAGTATGAGAGGCACCCAAATAAACCACCACTACAGCCAACTCCTATCCCTAACTACCCATGTGAAAGATTTCATATCGACGTTTTCACATTGGAGAAAAAAGTATATCTCAGTTGCATCGACAAATTCTCTAAATTTGCTAAACTTTTCCCCTTACAATCGAAATCAGCAATCCAACTTCGCGAAGCACTATTGAATGCACTCCATTACTTCGAGCCGCCTAGAATGATAGCCCAACTATCCTAAACTACCTTCGAACTTTGGAAATTGAGCTCTACCATACCCCAACTCAGAAAAGCGAAGTAAACGGTCAGGTAGAAAGATTCCATTCTACCTTCATGGAAATATATCGATGCTTTAAAGGCGAATATCCCACCTTTAAACCAAACTAGCTTATCTCAATTGTTGTAGACAGATACAATAACTCTGTCCACTCGGTGACAAATAAAAAACCCGTTGACATTTTTTTCAACCGAACTTCTAGAATAAACTACCAGGGGCTATCTAATTTTAAACAGCAAACTCTTGAGGACATTCGAGGCCTCATTGAACGGAGAGAAGCAATACCGCATGGTAATCGATTTTAAGCGCTTGAATGCTGTCACTATACCGTACATAAACTCCATTTTGGCAAGCCTAGGGAAAGCCAAATATTTCACTACTCTCGATTTAACCTCGGGATTCCATCGATTTTTATGTTGGAGTCTGATACCCCAAAAACAGAATTTTCTACAATGAATGCGAAGTACGAATTTCTTCGCCTTCCGTTTGGTCTTAAAAATGCCCCAGCGGCCTCATTGAACGCATACAAAACTTAACCAATAATGGGCGCAATAAAAATAGAGGCGACCCAATTTCCTATGAACAAGGTGACACCGTGTATGTCGCCAGTAAACAGATTAAAACCAAAGAAAAAGCAGCGATTCAAGGCGGAGGAGGTTGAAGATGACCGAAAGGTCACTATCAAAACAAGGTCGGGAAAAATCTTTCAAAAATCCCATCTAAGAAATTAATTTTTTTTGATTGTAGTTCATATTTTTCTCGACAGGGAAGACTGTCAACAGAATATCATAAATCTTCAAATTTCCTGAAATTTATCTATGCAAAAAAGCGTACTGAATGTTTCACTGACTCATAATCTCCTTCAAACACAAACAAACAAACAAACAAATAAACATAAGACATAAACAAAAAAACTCAATAATTCAATTCTTAGTTTAAGTTAAGCAAAGAACAAAAAAACCTCTCCTAACAGGGAAACTGTTAAGTTTGCTGCTTGTCCCAGTGTGCTGGAAGCTGGGAGCGGGGAGTGGAGAGCAACAGCTGATCGCTCTCGCGTTTTGGTACGATGCGTGGGAGAACGAAAGCGGGAAGAGGGAAAGAGTCAGTCGTCTTCGGCAAGCGAGAGAACGCGCAAGTTGCATCTAAGGCGGGACGCAATTTGTACATATCATATATTAATAAACGTGAATTTTTGTGAATTTGTCTTTTGTGTTTTGCATTGCCTGGGACCTCTCTTACAATGACCCTTTGCTAATTAAATACAAAGGGACACAATTATACATGGTGGCCCATGAGGGGAATCTGCAATCGCAAACATAATCGAAAATAGTTAATTCTGTGTAAATAAGCGCCGTTAGATCGCACCTGCGCTAAGTTTGCAAGTCGGCTCTGCATCCGCGAAAAGTGAAGAAGAAAGAGAACTGCGATACAAAGACGCAGCTACGGAAGTTTCTGGACCTTTCTGGACGTTTTCTTCGCTTTCTTTCGCTTTTTTGGGCATAACGGAATCACAACTGCAGCTAGACTACAGGCCGGCGGCTCTGCGAATCACGGAAGAAGACGGCAAGACAGTTTTTTGAACTTTGGAGACGGTCGTTGATCTTCGCTTGGTATTGGGGTGGATTCTGGTATACATAACTGAGTAAGTAGACAAGTTGTGTGCGAATTAAAATTTACTGAGTTTTTTCTATTAAATTATTATTTGGTGTGGTGAGTTGCGCGCGAAGTTCGGTTTCACAACATTGGTAAATATGAAGGCGGGATCGGATACTCCTACTTTGGAGCAGCTGGTTAACTTGCAGGCGAATCGATTTCAGTCCGTGAAATCCCTGTTGCAAAATTTTAAAGCGGATTCGCAATCGAGGAAAACGAGGATTTACCTGAAGCAACGCCTGGAACAAGTTGAGGAGTTACGAAGCGCATTTAGGAAGACGGATTCAGTTATCGTGAACCTGGAAGGATCTTCTGTGTCGGCCTATGCCACGAAGGATTTCCAGTCGGAGTTCGAGGATGTACATGGATGCGCTTTCGCGGAGGAGTTGGACAAACTTGGACCAGAGGCTTATGCGCCTCCGCCGCCAGTGTCTGGGGGCGCCGATGCGGAAGTGCGGCTGAACATGACCCAGATGTCGGTTTCGAAGTCCTCCGGCGCGTGTGTCGATTGGCCAGGCTATTATGATGCCTTCACGAGCCTAATCCACAACAACGCCAATCTGAGTGGTGTGCAGTAGTTGCACTTTCTCAAGGAGTCGCTGCCGAGGGACCGCGAAAATGTCATCCGTCAGATGCAGCTCATGGAATGGAACTATTCGGTGGCTTGGGGATTGATGATCAAGGGGTACAACAATCCTCGCCTCGTTTTCGCCACCACATGAATGACATCTACGCTTTGCCTAGGCTATAGAAGGACAACACAGAGTCGATGTTAAGCACGGTCAATGTTTGTCTGGCTGCATTCCGCCGCGTTCAAACCTTGGACGGGGAATCGCAGCACTGGCTGGCACACTACATAGCATCAAGGCTACCAAAGGAAACCCACAACGCTTGGGAGCCCCATCAAGGAAGTTGTTCCACGGTTCCATCCTACAGAGAGTTGGAGTCATTTTTAAACGATCGGCTGGTTGTAATGGATGCGATTGAGAACCGAGGCTCGTCGTTCGACTCCGCTGCTAGCCCAGGATATTCAGACCCTACCAAACGAGTGCGAGTGCACAGTGCACAGGAGCACGCTAGGCGCCCTGGCGGCGCCTGTTACCACTGCGGCGGCGACCATATCCTGCGTCGTTGCACAACGCTTTTGGCCTTAGACTGCTACCAGAGGAAGGACATAGTAAGCAGGGCTAAATTATGCATCAATTATCTAAGTAAGGCACATGTCTTTTCGCGCTGCACAAGTAATAAAGGCTGTAAAGTTTGTGGGCAGCATCATCACACATTGTTGCATTTCCCTGTTTTGGCTCATAGCCAGTCGTCGAGCGGGGTGCCGCCGCATCATGTGGCGCCGACTCCTAGTGCACTTGCAGACAGGGATAGCGTATCTCAACAGCACAGGCAGCCAACGACAGACCAGAACCCCGGTGCACCTTACGGATGCTATTCAGCAACGTTATCGGATCCGTCTTCGAGAAATGTCCTTCTCGCCACTGCTCGTATCACCGTGCGGAACCCGGTCAACGGGCTGCACGCTGTCATAAATGCCATGGCCGACCAAGGATCGGAGGCAACCATTGTCTCGGGGCACATGGTACAGTCCTTGCATCTGAAGCGATCTAGCACTCGAACATCTATTTTTGTGATGGGTCTTGGGGGCGGTCTGCGGTGCAAGTATACTGTCAATTTTGAAATCCGTAGTAATGTTAACCCTGACTTTTCAGTAGACGTTGATTCGGCGTATGTCCTTAATTCGGTTACTTCGTGTCTTCCGTGTCGCAGCTTCATGCCTCAGCGTTGGGACCATATACGAGGGCTCCCGCTGGCGGATCCGAACTTCTCACGATCGAAGCGAGTCGACCTCATCTTGGGTGTGGACCTGTTGGCGCAAATCATGTTGCCGGACACCAGGATCGGGCTGCCCGGCGAGCCTAAAGCTCAGAACACTCACCTTGGGTGGATCCTATCTGGTTTGGTGGACGGAGTGCGGGAAGCGACCCAGGTTCGGTGTCATCGGGTGCTCTTGGACACTGAGGCTTTGCTCAAGCGTTTCTGCGAGGTGGAGGCCGTTCCGGACCGTTCTTTAACATCGGAGAGGGACCTCTGGTGCGAAGCCTTCTTTCAGAAGACACATATTCGGCGATCGGATGTCCGGTACGTGGTACGGTTGCCCTTCAGAACTAACATTGATCCAACTATGGTTCTGGGAAGTTTGCATCAGATGGCGCTGAATAGGTTCTTGAAGTTGGAACGGGGTCTGTCGAGCAGTCCGGAGCGGTGGAGCAAATATGTCGAGGAGATCGAGGAGTAATTTGCCCTCAAGCAGATAGCGCCGGCGGTGGGCAGTGAAAGCAGTTTGCTGATGCGTACTTCTACGGATAGGCATGTGGCTTCCTGCAAGCTGCCGCATCATGCGGAGCCGCAGTCGCTTAAGTAAGGAATCGTTTTCGACGCCTCCGCAAGGACCTGCAACGGAAGATCTCTAAACGACGTGTTGTGGACTGGGCCAGCCCTTTAGAACGACATGTCGCACGTCATACTGAATTGGCGGAAATATCGTTTCGTTTTTGCAGCGGATATCCAGAAGATGTATCGTTGTATAGATGTTCATCCGGAAGACGCCCAATACCAGCGGATTTTATGGCGGGCGGCGGATGGGACCATCAGCGTTTTTGCGTTGTCAACGTTATCTTTTGGTACGGCGTCCGTACCATTCACGGCCATCAGGATCAACCAGCAGTTGGCGAAGGAAGAGCGCCGTTCGTTTCCCAAGGCGGAAGAGGTGTTGATGAGCGAAATATATGTGGATGACATTTTTCCGGAGTTCACACGTTGGAGGAGGCAAAGGATAAGCGGACACAAGTATCGGGGGCGATAAAATCCGCGTCCATGGAGTTGCGAAAATGGTCCAGTAACGAGTCTCTTGCTCTCGATTCCTACGGAGCATCAGTGCAGCCGGACTCCTTTAAACTGGGACACTACGGATCCTATCAAGGCGTTAGCGATGTATTGGCTCCTGAATAAGGACTGTTTTAAATTTCAAGTCAATTTTGAGATTCCAGCTAGGTTTACCAAACGGATTCTTCTATCGAGCATAGCTAGGCTGTTTGATCCGCTGGGTCTCATCGCACCAGACATCATCGTGGAAAATTTGATTTTAAAGGAGGTAACCATGGCAAAGAAAGTGCATGCGGATGGCAGTCAGTCGGCGCTGGAGTGGGACGACGAGGTTCCGGCCCTCGTAGAACGGTGGCGAACGTTTCGGGTCTGGTTGACGAGAATCGACGACATAAGCATAGACCGATGGATTCATTATTCCCCTGGATGTATAGTGTCAGCTCAGCTTCACGCGTTCTGCGACGGTTCTTCGACATCTTATGCGGCCTCGGTCTACCTAAGGCTCAAGTGCGAGGACGGAGCATGCTATAGCTCACTGTTGGCCACTGTTGGGTTAAGGGTGACTCCCACAAGGCCCTTGACTATACCTAGAACGGAGCTGAGTGGCGCAGTTTTGGCCGTCAAGTTGGTAAAATGGCTTAATTCGGCTAAATGACCATCGAATCGTTATACTGGACGGATGCCACAATCCTTTTACACTGGCTGTACGGGGACATCACTAGGTGGAAGACGTTCGTGGCCAACAGGGCCGCGTTTATTCTGGATCATTCTTCGCCCTCGCAATGAAGGCATGTGGGCACGGCTGATAATCCGGACTGTGCGACAAGAGGACTGTCTCCGGGTGAATTGAAGGGCTTTGGCCTATGGTGCCGAGGCCCTGAGTGGCTTACACGCAGTCCGAGTGACTGGGGTTCTATGGAGTTCGAACAGGTCGACACCAACGATGCCGCACTAGAGGCAAAGGCGGCCAAAGTACGAGTTCACCACGCAGTCCCGCTTCCGTCGTTCGTTGGCAGATTTTCTACTTTTAGCCGGGCTGTACGAGTCACGGCCTATGCGTTGCGGTTTAGGCACAATGCTGTCGGCAAGGGAGAGAGGCGCATCGGCCCCCTAGCCATTGAAGAGCTTGACTTTGCTTTAGGAGCTATTGCCACATTCTTGTATAAGTATGTATTTGTATATAGGTAAATATATGTATATTCAATGAGTTAATACTTATGAAAGGGTTTTTTTTCGGGAAAATGGTGTTATCGAGCTCTAACTCCACACACTACAATATCGTACATAACATTCGCTTGTGCTGGCTAACTCTTCGTTTAATTTAAATGCACAGGTAAGTACAGGAATTTCAGGATTCAAAGAACAGAAGGCGCGAAAGCAAAAAAAAATATATATATATATATTAAATTATCAAAACGAAACTCATGAAAATGTATAGTTTGGACAGGCTGATTGGAGAGGCAGCTGGCTAAGTGATCGATTCCTGGCGATCTTACTGCTCATCCTTGTCCTTGGCACCGTGCTTGAGAATGCGAGTGAACTCCAGATAATCGAACAGGCCGTTCTTGATAGGCGCTCCCCGATACATTTCGTCCACATCCTCATCTGTGAACCGATCTCCCTTGGTGGTTAGCAGCTCCCTCAGGCGATCCTCGGGCAGGACACCCTTGTTCTCCTCATCGAAGCAGCCAAAGGCGTTCTTGATCACATCCTCAGGATCTGTACCCTGGAGTCGCTCACCGAAGAGCGTGAGGAACATGGTGAAGTTAATGGGCCCGGGTGCCTCGTTCATCATGCCGTCGAGGTAGTCGGCCGGTGGGTTCTTTCCAAGCGATGCCAACATATCATGGAGATCCTCCTTCTCGACAAAGCCATCTCGGTTCTGGTCGATCATGTTGAAGGCCTCCTTGAATTCAGCGATCTGTGCCTGATCGAACATGGCGAAGACATTGGAGGTGGCGCGTTGGGCACGCTTCTTGGTGGTGGCGCGACGTCCAGCGGTCTTTCGGGATGTCATGGTTATTGGATTGTGGATCTAGTAAAGCTAATGGAGCTAAATTAAGCCGTCGCAGCTAGTGGAACCAGTGGATTGCGCTGGAGTGATGTGTGTGCGGCGTGGATAGCTGCCGAATGTCGAGTGTTTAATACTTTCGGAGTTTCTTCAATGCAACTTTCGTCGAGCTGCACTTTTGTCTTTTATGAAATCACTTATTGTTCAGAGCTGAGAAGAGTAAGATGCGCATCGTGCAGCGGGAATCGTTCCCAATGGATTTGGCTGCAGTAAGAGAGAGTAAACGGCTACCTGCGCGAAGTAGGCTCTTGAGCTTGCCGCCGATCTTGTCGGAAGGCATCCTGCGAGTGAAGGGGCGTCTACGGCATTCTAACTTGCCATATGAGCGCCGGCATCCGATAATACTCCCAAGTTCCCATCATTTCACTGAGCTGGTAATTCGGCACTCGCATGTTTTGACTCTGCACGGAGGTGCGCAGCTGACGTTAGCGCGCAGTGTTTCCGGGCGCAGCCCTCCGCTTCGGCTCAGCTCATGGGAGACTTTCCGCTTCATCGAGTGAACCCCCCTACTCGTCCATTCGTTGCAACAGGAGTTAACTACACAGGCGCTATTGAGCTCAAGGCAGCACGGTTGCGAGGCACCAGCTTCTACAAGGGGTTCATCGCGGTTTTCATTTGCCTTGCAACAAAGGCAGTACATTTGGAATCGGTGACAGGCCTCACCACGGAGCATTTTCTGCTGGCGCTGGACAGGTTCACCGGGAGGAGAGGGCTGGTTCAGCACCTCTACAGTGACAATGGAACCAACTTTGTGGGTGCGGACAACGAAATGAAGAAGTTCTACTGTTAGCTTCAAGAAGATTACGATCACCTTATAGCTTTGTCCTCTCACAGCGGACGCAGACGACCTAGAGGTGCTCACGCCGGCTCATTTCTTGATTGGTGACTCGCTGCATGCTCCTCCTGAGTTGCGCCCACAATCTAGGTCCTTCGCGGAGCAGTTCCTTATCCTGCAGGCTATGGTACGTCATTTCTGGAAGGCTTGGAGTCGGGACTGGCTAGCACATCTACAGCAGAGGCCCAAGTGGTGCCGCGAGGCTGAAGGACTCCAGCTGGGCGACCACGTCATCATCAAGGACGACCGTTTTCCGCCGTCGCAATGGCTACTGGGGCGCGTCGTCGAGCTACACCCGGGGACGGAAGCGTTGGTCGTGAATTTTTGTGAATTTGTTTTTTGTGTTTTGCATTGCCTGGGACCTCTCTTACAATGACCCTTTGCTAATTAAATACAAAGGGACACAATTATACAGAAACATTTAATCAGAATGACATTGAACCACACCGAATAAAATTTTTTAGTAATAAGAACATACGAATAATACAACAAAATACAAAGAACACCAACAGAAACATTAGGCTTAAGACAAAGAAACTATTTTATTATAAGAATCTACAATTTCATGTGCACGCTATGGTGGTAACCGACCAACGTATCAACGCACTGGTTGGCCACTATCTGCAACACGCTTCAGAGGGAATCTCGCGCATGGTTTGCGCACCAACACGAAGACAACGCTCAATCGACTGGCTAGGATCAGCCTGGAAATGGGTCGCGGGATCACCGGACAAATCGGATTGGAATACCATCTTGAAAGAGGAGGACAGCTTGGCGAGAAGCAACAATCAGCAGCTACTCATCAACACACCTTATGGCAATGCCCGCCGTGCTAACCCAAATGAGATTTGGATTTCCTTCTCAGTGGAGATAGTCATAGCCCTCTCCATTATGACAACGGTATTCATCATTTGGAAGAAGATAACGTCGACCAAAGGAATCCCTAAACTGCGGGACCCGCCTGCAACCAAAGCCTAATAATCTGTGGGACACAGATCTTGTGGTGTGGAGGAGTTAACACCGGCCAAGCGCCCCCTTACCTTCACTGCCTCTCGATCCGGATACCAGACATTCCCTCATCACCCCACTCAGCCAACCCGACGACCAACAGAGACACAGCAGCGGTAGTGCAGACACCAAACGTCAGCGGCGTCAGAGCGACAGCGCAGCGACAGAACGTCAACGGCAGAATTGCACCGGCAGAATTTCAACCGCAGTAGCGTGAGAATGGAAGAGCACTGATCGCCCGCTAGCTGCCTCTGCAATAGCTGCCGTTACCCCTTCCCATCGTCGCGGCCAACCGAAAATGCAGAGCTAGCACCTGGAGGTTAGCAACACGTTGGCCCAAATATCCAGAACCGCTGCTATCAGCAGCGCGACAATGGAAGATCGCTAGCTGTCTCAGCCATAGCTACCCCTACCCCTGCACACGGATGGAAATGCAACACCAGCACCTGGAGCATAGCAACACTTTGGCCAAAAATCCCCAAAACCGCTGCTGTCAGCATCGGACTGCTGCAACCGCTCTGCCAGCGTTGTGCAGTCAACAAGCCAGCCAAAATTATGATTTAGATTTACTTCGATTTGTCGCACGTCATACTGAATTGGCGGAAATATCGTTTCGTTTTTGCAGCGGATATCCAGAAGATGTATCGTTGTATAGATGTTCATCCGGAAGACGCCCAATACCGGCGTATTTTATGGCGGGCGGTGGATGGGACCATCAACGTTTTCGCGTTGTCAACGTTATCCTTTGGTACGGCGTCCGCACCATTCACGGCCATCAGGATCAACCAGCAGTTGGCGAAGGACGAGCGCCGTTCGTTTCCCAAGGCGGAAGAGGTGTTGATGAGCGAAATATATGTGCATGACATTCTTTTCGGAGTTCACACGTTGGAGGAGGCAAAGGATAAGCGGACACAAGTATCGGGGGCGATAAAATCCGCGTCCATGGAGTTGCGAAAATGGTCCAGTAACGAGTCCAGTCTCTTGCTCTCGATTCCTACGGAGCATCAGTGCAGCCGGACTCCTTTAAACTGGGACACTACGGATCCTATCAAGGCGTTAGCGATGTATTGGCTCCCGAATAAGGACTGTTTTAAATTTCAAGTCAATTTTGAGATTCCAGCTAGGTTTACCAAACGGATTCTTCTATCGAGCATAGCTAGGCTGCTTGATCCGCTGGGTCTCATCGCACCAGACATCATCGTGGAAAAGTTGATTTTAAAGGAGGTAACCATGGCAAAGAAAGTGCATGCGGATGGCACTCAGTCGGCGCTGGAGTGGGACGACGAGGTTCCGGCCCTCGTAGAACGGTGGCGAACGTTTCGGGACTGGTTGACGAGGATCGACGACATAAGCATAGACCGATGGATTCATTATTCCCCTGGATGTATAGTGTCAGCTCAGCTTCACGCGTTCTGCGACGGTTCTTCGACATCTTATGCGGCCTCGGTCTACCTAAGGCTCGAGTGCGAGGACAGAGCATGCTATAGCTTACTGTTGGCCTCGAAGTCAAGGGTGACTCCCACAAGGCCTTGACTATACCTAGAACGGAGCTGAGTGGCGCAGTTTTGGCCGTCAAGTTGGTAAAATGGCTTACTTCGGCTAAATGGCTAAGCGACCTACCCATCGAATCGTTCTACTGGACGGATGCCACAATCCTTTTACACTGGCTGTACGGGGACATCCCTAGGTGGAAGACGTTCGTGGCCAACAGGGCCGCGTTCATTCTGGATCATTCTTCGCCCTCGCAATGAAGGCATGTGGGCACGGCTGATAATCCAGCGGACTGTGCGACAAGAGGAATGTCTCCGGGTGAATTGAAGGGCTTTGGCCTATGGTGCCGAGGCCCTGAGTGGCTTACACGCAGTCCGAGTGACTGGGGTTCTATGGAGTTCGAACAGGTCGACACCAACGATGCCGCACTAGAGGCAAAGGCGGCCAAAGTACGAGTTCACCACGCAGTCCCGCTTCCGTCGTTCGTTGGCAGATTTTCTACTTTTAGCCGGGCTGTACGAGTCACGGCCTATGCGTTGCGGTTTAGGCACAATGCTGTCGGCAAGGGAGAGAGGCGCATCGGCCCCCTAGCCATTGAAGAGCTTGACTTTGCTTTAGGAGCTATAGTGCGCGGGCCGGCTTCTTTTTCAAGCCTTGGGAATAGTTGACCTAAATCAATATTTCCATTTGCTATAATTTTCTTACCATGTTTAAAGAGACATAGCAAATCTTTTATATGCAAGGTCACTACTTTACGTACTTCGTCATTGTTTATGACGTTGTATACGTTGGGCTGAGAAGCTTTTTCTGTAGATTGCTTTGGCAATTCTACTGTTTTATTTTCTGCGCAGAAATTCTGTCTACTTTGGTACCTGGTAGTGACTTTCAGGATTTTATTTTGTATGTCTTTTAATTCGGATATTGTTATCCTGGATAGAGCGTCTGCTACAAAATTGTCTTTGCCCCTTAGATACTCGACTGTGAAGTCATATTCTTCTAATTCTAACAGCATACGTGTCAACTTTGAGCTTGGGTTAAACTTGGAAAATAAATATGTTAAAGGTCTATGATCCGTTTTAATTGTAAAATGTTTGCCATATATATGTTCGAAAAAGTAATATCGCCCAGTGAATTGCTGCTAATTCCTGTTTTGTAGTACTTTTATTGCTTTCACCTTTTGTGAACGCTCTTGATGCGTATGCAATTGGAAGTTGGAGTTCGTTATAGTTTTGGGTTAAAACTGCTCCACACGCTTGCTTACTTGCATCAGTGATTATGCAAAATTCTTTGCTAAAATCGGGGTATTGCAGCAGGGTTGGTTCCATAAGTTTCTTTTTTAAATACAGGAATGCTTTTTGGCATTCGTCTGTCCATAAAAATGGGACATTCTTTTTACATAATCTTGTTATGTGCCGTGAATAGTCGGCGAAGTTTTTTATAAAACGTCGATAATAGTTGCAGAATGCAACGAATCGTCTAGCACTGTCCGCAACATGTGGTACGGGATAATTCATGATGACATCATACTTTTTGTCATCTGGAAGTATTCCTTTATCTGTGCACTTGTGACCAAGAAATGTCACTTCGTGCATAAAGAATGAAGATTTTTGTGGATGTAATTTGAGGTTATTTTTTCTACAGAGTTCAAATACATTGATTAGGTTTTTGATCATATGTTGCTCTGAACATCCAATGACGATTAGATCGTCCATATAAAAGAATGCTTGGGATGGTTCTAGACCCGATAATGCTATTGTCATCATTCTCTGAAATGAATTTGGTGTTATTTCTAAGCCAAATGGCAGTCGCGTGAAGCGGTATGATCCATTGTTTGTTGAAAATGACGTTATATTTCTTGAGCTTTCTTCTAGCTCTATTTGATGAAATCCTGACATAAGGTCAAGGCATAAAAATTATTTAGCTCTACCTAGCATTTGCGGGCGTCATGTTAAGTTTGCTGCTTGTCCCAGTGTGCTGGAAGCTGGGAGCGGGGAGCGGAGAGCAATAACTGATCGCTCTCGCGTTTTGGGACAATGCGTGGGAGAACGAAAGCGGGAAGAGGGAAAGAGTCAGTAGTCTTCGGCAAGCGAGAGAACGCGCAAGTTGCGTCTAAGGCGGGACGCTATTTGCACATATCATATATTAACAAACGTGAATTTTTGTGAATTTGTCTTTTGTGTTTTGCATTGCCTGGGACCTCTCTTACAATGACCCTTTGCTAATTAAATACAAAGGGACACAATTATACAGAAACATTTAATCAGAATGACATTGAACCACACCGAATAAAATTTTTTAGTACTGCGGGACCCGCCTGCAACCAAAACCTAATAATCTGTGGGACACAGATCTTGTGGTGTGGAGGAGTTAACACCGGCCAAGCGCCCCCTTCCCTTCACTGCCTCTCGATCCGGATACCAGACATTCCCTCATCACCCCACTCAGCCAACCCGACGACCAACAGAGACACAGCAGCGGTAGTGCAGACACCAAACGTCAGCGGCGTCAGAGCGACAACGCAGCGACAGAACGTCAACGGCAGAATTGCACCGGCAGAATTTCAACGGCAGTAGCGTGAGAATGGAAGAGCACTGATCGCCCACTAGCTGCCCCTGCAATAGCTGCCGTTACCCCTTCCCATCGCCGCGGCCAACCGAAAATGCAGAGCTAGCACCTGGAGGTTAGCAACACGTTGGCCCAAATATCCAGAACCGCTGCTATCAGCAGCGCGACAATGGAAGATCGCTAGCTGTCTCAGCCATAGCTACCCCTACCCCTGCACACGGACGGAAATGCAACACTAGCACCTGGCCAAAAATCCCCAAAACCGCTGCTGTCAGCATCGGACAGCTGCAACCGCTCTGCCAGCGTTGTGCTGTCAACAAGCCCGCCAAAATTATGATTTAGATTTACTTCGATTTGTACCCCCAAAGCCAGCAGACCATTATTATTTGCAACAATAAAACCATTGTTACGTATAAAAGCGATTACTGTTTTATTTTAACGTAGCTTCGTGGAAAATAAAGACTGAGCTGTGTAAAAGAAGGACGAAGGCACCTGGAATTGGAAAGGCGAGGATGCAGATAACATTAACTAGGTAATATCCGGGGGAATACTCCCCCCTCTGGCCATGTCTGGCCATAACTTCTATGTTGTATATAGGTTCTATACTACTTATGGTATTAAGATATTCTGGTAGACTGCTTGTCTTTCTGAATACTAATTCATATGGACATTAGTTATGTGCCATAGAAGGGGTCGTGTTAAAACAGTATACGAAATATTGAATCCATACAGGACGTTTTTAGTTTTATCAACTGATATATAAGATCGTATGTATTCATTAAAAGATCTGTGACTTCTTTCAACTGTTCCAACGGTCTGGTGGTGGTGTGCAGTAGATGTTATATTATTAATTTTTAAATATTTGCACAAATCATTTATAATTGAATTCTTATATTCCGTTCCCATGTCCAAAATAAAGGTCTTCATTGGACCGTAAAATATGTGGAAAATATATGGAAAATAAATATGTTAAAGGTCTATGATCCGTTTTAATTGTAAAATGTTTGCCATATATATGTTCGAAAAAGTAATATCGCCCAGTGAATTCCTGTTTTGTAGTACTTTTATTGCTTTCACCTTTTGTGAACGCTCTTGATGCGTATGCAATTGGAAGTTGGAGTTCGTTATAGTTTTGGGTTAAAACTGCTCCACACGCTTGCTTACTTGCATCAGTGATTATGCAAAATTCTTTGCTAAAATCGGGGTATTGCAGCAGGGTTGGTTCCATAAGTTTCTTTTTTAAATACAGGAATGCTTTTTGGCATTCGTCTATCCATAAAAATGGGACATTCTTTTTACATAATCTTGTTATGTGCCGTGAATAGTCGGCGAAGTTTTTTATAAAACGTCGATAATAGTTGCAGAATGCAACGAATCGTCTAGCACTGTCCGCAACATGTGGTACGGGATTATTCATGATGACATCATACTTTTTGTCATCTGGAAGTATTCCTTTATCTGTGCACTTGTGACCAAGAAATGTCACTTCGTGCATAAAGAATGAACATTTTTGTGGATGTAATTTGAGGTTATTTTTTCTACAGAGTTCAAATACATTGATTAGGTTTTTGATCATATGTTGCTCTGTACATCCAATGACGATTAGATCGCCCATATAAAAGAATGCTTGGGATGGTTCTAGACCCGATAATTCTATTGTCATCATTCTCTGAAATGAATTTGGTGTTATTTTTAAGCCAAATGGCAGTCGCGTGAAGCGGTATGATCCATTGTTTGTTGAAAATGACGTTATATTTCTTGAGCTTTCTTCTAGCTCTATTTGATGAAATCCTGACATAAGGTCAAGGCATAAAAATTATTTAGCTCTACCTAGTTGATCGAGAATGTCGTCGATCCTGGGTAGGGGAAATTTATCGGACAGTAATTTTTTATTTATTTGGCGATAGTCTATTACTAATCTCCATTTCTTAACGTCTGAACCTGGAAGTGGTTTTTTTGGTACTAATAAAAGAGGGCTATTATACTCGGATACAGATTCTTCAACTGTATTGTCTTTTATTAGCTTATTTACTTGCTTCTTTATCTCTTCTTGATGACTATGCGGTTACTGGTTGCATTCAGTAACCGGACAAAAGCGTTATTTGATGTTGCCACTGTATTTGCAGCATAAATACCAGACGTAATTTCTTGGTTAGAATTAAGACCTTTATCTTCTGTTGAGTTAATGTCTAACTTTCGGACAACTTCAGATCTCGGTGGTAATAGCATTAAATTATTACCGGAGCTGAATTTTATTGGAACATAAATGGGGTATTTTAGGTTATTTGGTCTTAGTATGAACCAATTATTTTCTGGTTCACAGTCTAGTTTGCAATTAAAAATTTTTATGAAGTCAACTCCTATTATTCCATCACATGGTATTGCAAATTCTTTAGGGACTAAATGGAAATTATGTGGAATAATATATCTGTTTGTCTGTAGCTCAATTTGGATTAAGCCATTGGATGTGAAAATGCCGTGTCCAATGCCTTGAATATTTACAGTTATTTCTTTTTCGATGTTATCAAAGACATCTGAGTTTTCTTTAACTAGTTTTCTTTAACTTTCTGCTCCTGTGTCTAGCGGAAATGTGAGAGTACTGTTTGTAGAAGTGTTTTTAAAGGTTACAAACATATTCATACTAAAGTTTATTGTGTGTACTTTTTTATTTAATTTTGGGTACCTAAAGGTGTCTGACAGTTTTCCGAACTGCTTTGTGCTACACGTACGTTAGAAGGGTTATTGTTACCGTGCCCGCGACTTGAGTTACCGCGACCCCTGTAATTTCCTCTGTACTGTCCTCTTCCTCTATTATTGTTATTGTATCTGCGATTGCCGTTGTTGTTGTAATTAGCCCTTACTCGGTAGCTTCCACGGCTACCTCTATTATTGTTTTGTTGCCCATTGAAATACAGGACGCTATTAGCGTGCCCTGTTGCTTATGTGCAACTATTAACAAATTTGGATATGGCATCATTTATGGTGTTGAAAGTGCCAGCCTGCATGATAAGTTTCACCCTATCAATTGCGCAATTCTTTGCCATTGCCTTAATTGCAGACTGTGTAGAATAACTTCTGGCTAACGCAAGTGGTAGAATAACTTCTGGCTAACGCAAGTGGTAGAATAACTTCTGGCTAACGCAAGTGGTAGGCCGTCCGTTATGTACGCACTTTCTAAGGCTTTTGTCATCTGCTCAACCTCTGATGTGTATTGGTTACAAGTTTTGTTGCGTTGCTGTAAATTCATCAGTTTAGCTGATAATACTTCTACAGTTTCGCCTTTGACATTGCTCTTTAGTCCGGAAATGACTTCTGGCGACACCTTTTAGCTTTGTTCTTATTATTGAAATAGCTAATTGTTCGTGTTTGCCTTTTATTGATTCTATAATCTCCAATGCATCAAGAAAACTTGTAAAACTTGTTACCATCAAATACTGGTATAAGCTTTGATGCACTGTTGATAAAATCAGTATTTGATTGTGCCATTGTAATAAATTTTTCTTCAACTATGCTCAAGCTATTATCTGAATCTGCAAAGTTTTCCAGTTCAGACATTAGTATAGCTGGGATAGTGAGATTATTTATTTCTTCCTCTTCCAAATCTTGTTGGTCAATAACTTCTTTTGACTCTGGTTCGTCACCAGCTTAAATTGTTATTGAAGTATTAAGAATATTTGGTATTGAAATATCAAGTTTGAACCCTTCTCTAATAGATGTTAGATTGGATCTTAGTCTGATCAAAAACTTCGATACTTGAGACTAATGATCTTGATTTAACTTGTTTCTGTGTTCATATATTAGGACTCAAGCTTCATTAAAGCTCTTAACTAATATTTCTATGTGTTTCTTGACCGTTGTTTTCTATATCAGTCTATTTTGTGTTAGTGACTTATGTGATTTGTCAAATTCAGCTTTAATATTTGATAGTTCTTTTAATAATTCATTCCATTCCATTATATGTTATGGATGGTGATTATTTCTTAGATACCATCATAACAATAGTTCTACCTAGAATTGGATGTTCATCTATTCTTGATTTCACTTGCAGTACTATTCCTTGTTGGGTTGCGGCGCAGTGAAATAATGGAGAGACATGACAGTTATATGTGTCTACCAGAGAACGTCAAGGGTGTCTTTTTTCGGCACCCGAATCACACTCATACATTTCGAGTGTGTGTCGCACTCATGAACAGCAAGAAAAGAGCACACACCCGGAGTGCACAGATCGCTTTGTGCGTTTAGGGTGTTTGCGTTTTTGACACCCGCTCAATTCTAGGCACATGATCCTAATGCACAGACACCCGACACACTCATAGCAAATGAAGCGAGTGTCTGAGACACCCATGTTTTTGGGAAAAGTGAGTCGGGTGTCTTGAAAATGAGTCGAGTGTCTTGAAATGAGTCGGGTGTCTTGAAATGATTCGAGTGTCTTGAAATGAGTCGGGTGTTTCGGGTGTCTTCAGCTGTATTGCATGAGCAGGTCATTGAGGGTTAACCGAATAATTTTACATGAAAGGAAGGAAGGAAATCCCAATAATGGTCCCTTAAAAAAGGCCAAATATTTTAGGATTTTCCATGTCAGGCCATCTACCTGTTATTCGCAGTGCAATTGACTTATGATCTGTATTCTTATACGCATCTGCAGGAAACGGGAATACATTTGCAGGTAGATGGTTTGATAACAACACGGAAAATCCTAAAATATTGATGCAATGTACGTTTTTTTTTTGGGTTTTTTAAGACTTTGTCATTAAATACTTGTTATGATTATAAACTCTTATTTTTTAATATTAGTTACTGAAGACGGCAATAATTTGTATTATTAGAAATATACTTTTCTATGATTAAATTATTGGGATTTCCATCTTTCCTTTCATGTAAAATTATTCGGTCAACCCTCAATGACCTGCTCATGCAATACAGCTGAAGACACCCGAAACACCCGACTCATTTCAAGACACTCGAATCATTTCAAGACACTCGAATCATTTCAAGACACTCGACTCATTTTCAAGACACCCGACTCACTTTTCCCAAAAACATGGGTGTCTCAGACACTCGCTTCATTTGCTATGAGTGTGTCGGGTGTCTGTGCAAAGGAGTACTGGGTGTGCAAGGCACACACCCTTATTTTAGGGTGCCGATCACACTCTGAGTGCCGAAAAGGCACACATGATTCGAGTGCACTCATTGTCTGGGTGTACCCTTGCCGTTCTCTGGTGTCTACGTAAAGGGTTTCTAGCTCGTACACACTAACAGGGGTTGCAGATACTAACTGCTTAATTCTTCTACTGAAATCTGGGTCCCTTTCATGTGTCTTTCTTATGGCTCTTTCTATATTCATATTTAAGTATACATACGTATATATATATTTTGTTCCAAATTTTCTTTATTTTTATTTAGTATTGTAAATTTAATTCAATTTTATATATATATTGGTAGAATGCAAAAATATATTTAAAATGTTGTATTATGCAATCTTTGTTGCTGTTTTATATTTTTAAAATTTTCTTAAATTTGATTATGTTTTGTTTGACAGTTTCCTACCTAGTTTTCGCACAGCAATACGAGCTGCGCTGCTATCGAGCAAAAAGGGTTTACAATTTGTTTTATATTCATAATATTTTATTTCTATTCTATGTTCAGCATTTGATATTTCCTGCACTCTTTGTAGTGCGGCCAGCTTCTGTGCCCTCTGTGGCACTGTCGGTTCCTTGGCCAGCTTGATGTGCGTGGCGGTGCCGTATCTGGGTTGGCACAGGTTATTGCTTCTTCTGGTTGCACGTCGCAAAGCAATGTGGTGAGAATAGCGGTCCCTCGCAGTCAACAGGACATCTCTTCTGTAGTTTCGGCACTACTGCTGGTATGCGGGCGGCTTTGTTTTTTAATAAATTCTTTATTTGATTGTTATTAGAGTGAGAGTTAGAGTGAGAGGCTTCTTTTTTAACCCGTAGGGTCTCTATAAGATGGTCAAGCTCAGTTTGTAACTTCTGGGCTGTAGACCATGCAGGCGGTGGCGTTTGTTTGTATATTAGCGACTTTAGTTTTGCTATTCTTTTATTTATTTTGTGGTTTATACCACCGCGCTGCTTGCCCATTACTCAACTCTACTCACTCAGATTTGGTTTTTCTCTTGTTGTCCATCAGTTTTATGGTGAAATGTTTCTTTTGCCGATGTCGCTGTTGTTGTTGCCGAAGTCGCTGTTGTTGTTGCCGATGTCGCTGTTCTGTCTCTTGTTGTTACAAGACCGCTGTCAATGCAATAACTTTAGATTAAGTTCTTTATAATGCCATCTGGTGAAGTTGCAATGCAATCTTCATTATTCAAACACATTGATTTAGTATTGTGATCTTTATTATTTGGAGCAACATGTACGTGTCGCTCCAATTGTTGGACAATATCTCTTTTGTACAAAATCATTAAGGCTATGCTTAGGCTAAGCCGCGTAGCTGGTAAAGCCAGCAGCGGAGCGGCTGCTTTATGTATACATATATATATGTTGTTATATATTGGCGGAAGGAATGTGTTATGCGCTCTCTTTGTTATGTATGTAAAAACGCGACGGCCAGCGAGGAAACGCGTGGTCAGCACTTTAAGTTTATAGCGCATATATGTGACCATGTTACACATGCACTTGAATTGGGATGTTTACAATAACATTGCAACAAAGTGTCACAGTGTATTCATACATATAAATTATGTATGCCTTGGTGCTGTATATAAGTACAGTAGAGATTCGATAAGTGCGCATAGTACAGTCTAAAGTTGGCCACAAGAGAGTCCTGTGAAAATTGGCTCTTCGAGTTTTTTGCCAATAGGAAAGCGATCTTCTATGAGAGGGGCATTATGAAGTTGGAATCTTGTTGGGAACGCGTCATCAAACAAAACGGCACATATTTGACTTGAATCGCATTATTGTAACCAATTTTATGAACAATTGAAAATTCAATAAAAATACCGCAAGACTTTTTGACAGCCTAATATATTTATAACAAGTTGTTTCTTTGTTTTTTTTGTGCTAAGATATTAACATGCGTTTTGTATTATACAGTGTATTTGTGACCTGTCAATCTCAAACGTAAGAAATTTAATTATCGAAAAGCGTACTCAAATAGCCTCTAACTCGGAAAATATTAACAAAATAATGTTTTTGCATTCAAATTTAAGTTAGATTTATCGTTAATTTAGAAGTAAGTTAAAGAAAAAACTATGAATTTATATAAATCGGTTAGTAATTGTTAATTTATAAATTACTTTAAGAGAAAACCATGCATTTTTGTATAAATAAGTTAATAGCCTTTATGTTTTAGAAATAAGTTAAATAAAAAACTATGAATGTAATAACGCATTTCAATTGCTTAGGTTTCCATTTATTTACAGTTGCAACTTGAATCGTTCGAATTCAGCGTCTCAGTTTTCTGAGTTTTCACTTCATTCAATTCGTTTCTCTTTCTCTATTCTTTGTGCGAATGAGTCGTACGTAAGCGAGGCAACTCACTCACTCCAGTTTGGCTTTGCTTTCAAATTAACTTAACTCATTTTGAGCATTGTGCATTTGAATCGCTGATATCTCAGGAACTATTAGAGCTAAAAAGTTTAAATTCAGTATGTATAATCTTTGGATGCTAGCTTGTCGATGAATTTTCGAAAAGAAATAAAAGATAAAACAAGAGGAAACGCTATATTCGAGTGGCACGACTATAAGATACCCGTTACTGTTCTACAAAATTTTAAAATATTCATTTTGCTAGTCGAAATTCACAAGGCGCCACCTATTGTCAGAGAAAGCATGTTGAGTAATTGATAGTGACGTCACAAACCATGTGAGGCCTTAAAACCTAAATTTCCTAATAAACAGAGAAATAACGTTCCGATTTTAAAAATCCTTGGTAAATCGGTTAAAATGGGTGAGGCCGGATGCTGTAATAAACTTGCGCTGCATAGGGACCTCAAGAATCTTCATGGTGTATCTATTATAGTTCCTGAGATCTCAGCGTTTATACGGACAGACGGACATGGCGCCATCGTTTTCGCTATTCATCCTGGTCAAGAATATATATGCTTTATAGGGTCTGAAACGCTTCCTACTACCTGTTACATCATTTTCAACGAATCTAATATACCCTTTTACTCTACGAGTAACGGGTATAATTAATATTTTATTTGTTAATTTCTTCGGCACTAATACGCCGCTCGCAAAAAATTTAAATGGTAGTACAAACTCAACCAAAATTCCGAAAGCCGAAAAACTGAAAACTGCGACAACAGCAACGCTTGCACTTGTCCAACGACCGGAACGAAAATGCAAAAAGAGGTTATTTAAGTGAGGGGCCGTTGTGCCGCCGCTCATCTGAGCTTAAGAGCGCATCCGCTATGAACAGCGCATCCACGCTGAAGAGCGAATCCGCGCTGAAGAGCGCATCCGCGCTCGCACCTCTTTGCCCAATCTTGCACTCTCTCTCTCTCGGGTCCAACTGCAGCGGTCGGCCGTCGGCGATCGTCCGCTCTGGCGGTAGCGGCTTTTTCTTATGTTAAGCTTGGTTATTTTAGTTCCATGTATGCAGCAGAATAAAGCTGACGGCCCTTGAAAAATACTCCACAACGCCCCGACTTCTTCTTCTCAAGCCTCCGGGATAATTTGCGTTCGCGACGTGGGATTTTGTTCCTTCTGTGCCTCTATAACCACTGGAATCTTTTTGCGGCAGCATCGCCCCCCACAGAGGTCGAATGAACTGGCAGCGATATCAGTGCGAGAGTGTGTATGTGTGGTATTCGGCCGGTGGCTCTCTCCTTTATATGTAACGTTACTTAGCGGAAACCGATTCACTGGCCGATAAATAATAAGACAACGAATTTATAAAACAATCACGTCGGGGTCACCATGAATATTTTAACGAACGAAAACTTATGAAATGCAGGGTTTTAATTGGTACTTTCGAATTAGCGAATTTATTAACTACGACAGGACACGTGCTAACGATAGCGAGTTCGAATGTTAACTATTTTATTCGACTTAAATTATCTTATGATATGGACAGACATGAAGACAAAACGAGGGAGGGAGTGAGGGGAGAGGAGAGCAGCGGCCAAATTCGCCCGAGCGAAAAGCTTTATTGGGTCCCGCTCCCCTCTTTACACTGGAAGACCGAACATTGAACGAACAGAACCCAATATACCCTTTTACTCTACGAGTAGCAGGTACAAATACAACGGAAGCGATTAAAAAATAAAGAAAGTTGTGAAAAATTATTGCTCGAAAGTGTTCACGACCTAATTCTATTTTTGTTTGGAGGTAACAAAGTTGTATGGAGCTTTTATCGATAAAAGTCCAAACTTTTTTTTTGGGAAACAGCCAATTCGACCCACGTAGATTCTAGCGGATACTACGGTTTTCTTCTTAATGAAGGATTTGACACGCCACGACGACCTGCGGTCACGGACAAAATTTGTTTAAGCAATGGAGAGATGATTCCTTTCTACATTTGAGAGCTCAAGACCAGCCTCTGTGACGGATTTTAGGGCATGGGCCTCGTATCGTAGCGTTCTGACTTTGCTAATTTAGCCTTTCTGAACAGCTCTCTTTTATATTTCGTCGACATATTGTTTAATTGTGCTTTATTATTATTATTAATTAATATTTTTAATTACTTTACAAATCTTAAGCTTTCTTATGGTTGCTACGGTTCGACGAGTTAATGGGGTAGACGAGTTAATTATAATTGAGGTGTGTATGTGAGGGCGCTTATGATCGGATCGGCAGTGGACAGAGCTTCGACACCGAACGCTTCAACCGACCTTGCATGGTTTTAAGCGTGACAACTCGAACCAACGCTTCCGTCCCCGGGTGTAGCTCGACGACGCGCCCTAGTAGCCATTGCGACGGCGGAAAACGGTCGTCCTTGATGATGACGAGGTCGCCCAGCTGGAGTCCTTCAGCCTCGCGGCACCACTTGGGCCTCTGCTGTAGATGTGCTAGCCAGTCCCGACTCCAAGCCTTCCAGAAATGACGTACCATAGCCTGCTGGATCAGGAACTGCTCCGCGAAGTTCCTAGATTGTGGGCGAAACTCAGGAGGAGCATGCAGCGAGTCCCCAATC
The DNA here is from genome assembly GCF_018153835.1 of Drosophila eugracilis. Lineage (NCBI taxonomy): Eukaryota > Metazoa > Arthropoda > Insecta > Diptera > Drosophilidae > Drosophila > Drosophila eugracilis. The sequence goes on along the minus strand of NW_024572812.1, from coordinate 111,668 downwards.
AAGAAATGAGCCGGCGTGAGCACCTCTAGGTCGTCTGCGACCGCTGTGAGAGGACAAAGCGGCCGCGAGTTGAGACATGCTTCTATGCTTATAAGCAACGTAGTCAACTCCTCATAGGTGAGCCGTCGATCCGCAATGACCCTCTTCAGGTGATGTTGCACCGACTTAACGTTAGCCTCCCACAGCCCGCCGAAATTCGGCGACTGCGGAGGATTGAAGTGCAACGTTGTCCGTTGTGACGCGAGCTTGGGGGCTATAAGGTGATCGTAATCTTCTTGAAGCTTACAATAGAACTTCTTCATTACATTGTCCGCACCCACAAAGTTGGTTCCATTGTCACTGTAGAGGTGCTGAACCATCCCTCTCCTCCCGGTGAATCTGTCCAGCGCCAGCAAAAAATGCTCCGTGGTGAGGCCTGTCACCGCTTCCAAATACACTGCCTTTGTTGCAAGGCAAATGAAAATGGCGATGTACCCCTTGTAGAAGCTGGTGCCTCGCAACCGTGCTGCCTTGAGCTCAATAGCGCCTGTGTAGTCAACTCCCGTTGCAATGAATGGACGACTAGGAGGGTTCACTCGATGAAGCGGCAAGTCTCCCATGAGCTGAGCCGAAGCGAAGAGCTGTGCCCGGAAACACTGGACGCTATCTGCTTGAGGGCAAATTACTCCTCGATCTCCTCGACATATTTGCTCCACCGCTCCGGACTGCTCGACAGACCTCGTTCCAACTGCAAGAACCTATTCAGCGCCATCTGATGCAAACTTCCCAGAACCATAGTTGGATCAATGTTAGTTCCGAAGGGCAACCGTACCACGTCCCGGCCATCCGATCGCCGAATATGTGTCTTCGGAAAGAAGGCTTCGCACCAGAGGTCCCCCTCCGATGTGAGAGAATGGTCCGGAACGGCCTCCACCTCGCAGAAACGCTTGAGCAAAGCCTCGGTGTCCAAGAGCACCCGATGACACCGAACCTGGGTCGCTTCCCGCACTCTGTCCGCCAAACCAGATAGGATCCACCCAAGGTGAGTGTTCTGAGCTATAGGCTCGCCGGGCAGCCCGATCCTGGTGTCCGGAAACATGATGTGTGCCGACAGACCCACACCCAAGATGAGGTCGAGTCGCCTCTATCGTAAGAAGTTTGATCCGCCAGCGGGAGCCCTCGTATATGGTCCCAACACTGAGGCATGAAGCTGCGACAAGGAAAACAGGAAGTAACCGAATTGAGGACATACGCGGAATCAACGTCTACTGAAAAGTCAGGGTAATGTTACGGATTTCAAAATTGACAGTATATATGCACCGTCGACCGCCCCCAAGACCCATCCCAAAAATAGATGTTCGGGTGCTAGATCGTTTCAGATGCAAGGACTGTACCACGTTCTCCGAGACAATGGTTGCCTTCGATCCTTAATCGACCAGGGCGTTTATGACAGCGTGCAGTCCGCTGACCGGGTTCCGCACGGTGATACGACCAGTGGCGAGAAGGACATTTCCTAAAGAGAGATCCGATGACGTTGCTGAATAGCATCCGTAAGATGTGCCGAGGTTCTGATCAGACGTTGGCTGCCTGCGCTGTTGAGATACGATCTCCCTGTCTGCAGATGACTAGGAGTCGGCGCACCGCTTGGCGACTGGCTATGAGCCAAAACAGGGAAATGCAACAATGTGTGATGACGCTGCCCACAAACTTGACAGCCTTTAATACTCGTGCAGCGCATAAGGGCATGCGCCCTTAATTTAGACCTGCTTACTATGTAATTCCTCCGGTAACAGTCTAGGGCCAAAAACGTTGAGCTAGGACGCAGGATATGGTCGCCGCCGCAGTGGTAACAGGAGCCGCTAGGGAGCCTAGCGTGCTCCTGTGCACTGTGCACTCGCACTTGTTTGGTAGGGTCTGTAGATCCTGGGCCAGCAGCTGAGCCGAACGACGAGCTTCGGTTCTCAATCGTATCCATTATTACCAGCCGATCCTTTAAAAATGATTCCAACTCTCTGTAAGATGAAACTGTGGAACAACTTCCCTGATGGTGCTCCCAAGCGTTGTGGGTCTCCTTGGGTATCCTCGATGCTACGTAGTGTGCCAGCCAGTGCTGCGATTCCCCGTCCAAGGCTTGAACGCGGCGGAATGCAGCCAGACAAACATTGACCGTGCTTAACATCGACCGTGTTAACTCTGTGTTGTCCTTCTGTAGCCTAGGCAACACGTAGATGGCATTCATGTGGTGGGCGAAAACGAGGCGAGGATTGTTGTACACCTTGATCATCAATCCCCAATCCACCGAATAGTTCCCTTCCGTGAGGTGCATCTGAAGGATGACATTATCGCGATCCCTCGGCAGCGACTCCTTGAGAAAGTGCAACTTCTGCACACTACTCAGATTGTCGTTGTTGTGGATTAGGCTCGTGAAGGAATCATAATAGCCTGGCCAATCGACACACGCGCCGGAGAACTTCGGAACCGACATCTGGGTCATGTTCAGCCGCACTTCCGCATCGGCGCCCTCAGTCACTGGCGGCGGAGGCGCACAAGCCTCTGGTGCAAAATTGTCCAAATCCTCCGCGAAAGCGCAATAGGCATCCATGTACCGCTACTCCAACTCCGACTGGAAATCCTTCGTGGCATAGGCCGACACAGAAAATCCTTCCAGGTTCACGATCACTGAATCCGTCTCCCCTTCGTAACTCCTCAACTTGTTCCAACCGTTTTTTCAGGTAAATCCCAGTTTTTTCGATTGCGAATCCTTTTTAAAATTTTGCAACAGGGATTTCACGGACTGAAATCGATTCGCCTGCAAGTTAACCAACTGCTCCCAAGTAGGAGCATCCGATCCGTCTTTCATGTTGACCAGTGTAAAACCGAACTTTGCGCGCAACTCACCACCCCAAATAATAATTTAATAGAAAAGCTCAGTAAATTTTATTTCCCACACAACTTGTCTACTTACTCAGTTATGTATACCAAAATCCACCCAAGGACGAAGCGAAGATCAACGACCGTCTCCAAAGTTCAAAAAACTGTCGTCTTCCGCATATGTATAGTAGTTCTTGTTTTCCGTGATTCGCAGAGCCGACGGCTTGTAGTCTTGGTGCAGCTGCGAAAACGTCCAGAAACTTCCGTAGCTTCTTCTGTCTTTTTTCTTCACTCTTCGCGTTATGCAGAGCAAACTTGCAAACTTAAAGCAGTTGCGATCTAACGGCGCTCATTTACACAGAATTAAAAATTTTCGATTATGATTACGATTGCAGGTTCCCCTCATGGGCCACCATGTACAGTTGTGTCCCCTTGTATTTGACTAGCAAAGGGTCATTGTATGAGGGGTTCCCAAGCAATGCAAAGCACTTAAAGATAACTTCACAGAATTCACGTTTATTAATTTATGCACATATGTAAATGACGTCCCGCGTTAGATTCAACGTGCGTGTTCTCTCGCTTGCCGAAGACGACTGACTTTTTCCCTCTCCCCGCTTTCGTTCTCTCGATCCCACGCATCGTCCCAAGGTGCTAGAGCGATCAGCTAATCGCTCACAGCTTCCAGCATAGTGGGACAATCAGTAAACTTAACAGGTAGATTAATTAGTTTGAAATTTGATAGACTTATTGTTAGTCTCCAAAGGAAGAAGATTCAATAAATAAATAGCAAAGCATGGAAAAAAGGTTCTGGGCTCCTTTGAGCACGCACTGTGCTTTTGGCATGTGAAAGAAATGTATGTGTGCATTTTTTCTTTGCATAGTAATACCAGGTAAAAACCTTATTGGACGCCTTCGACGCAAAAGGCATTTGGTATTATAAACCTCCTACTAGCTTCTCACTGTGGACTTTTCATACATATTCGGACCTCCACAGGGCATATACTTCTGATAAACCCATCTTTGTCCCTTTTGTGGTGAAGCGAATAAAATTAGTCCTCAGCGAAATTCTTGAAAATTTAATTACCTCTTTTATGGTGTTGTGGAGCAAATATGCCTCCCAAGAGGAATTGGATGTCCTGGTAATTATCAAACTTTTTCAGGAGGTACCCTAAACGCTGATCCCGCCCAACGGCGTTGCCGTCTGACGTACGGCTCGGAACACGGGGATAGATCTGAGTGGATTAGTATCGAAACTTTCAAAGTATTAGGAGAAGAGTTAGAAGTAATTTTATAAAGATCATTGTAGTTTGAACATAGTACCCGAAATGGTTCATGTTGGGCAAAGTTCGAACTACAATGCTCTAAGGATAGAAGAATATAGTTTCTAGTAATCCTAAGGGGTACATGGATATTCAAGCGGCCTAGAAGGGCCTGGCTATCAGTTTCACCCTTAAGAAGATTATGGATAAAGACGACCCCAAGCATCGTCCTACGATTAGCGAGGGATGGCAAATTGATTAGTAAGAGTCTACTTATATAAGAAGGAAGGTGTATATTTGCATCCCAGTTGAGACCGCGGAGAGCAAATATTAAAAAATTCTTTTGGATGGATTTAATAAAGCACTGGTCAACCCCATACTGGGGGTCCCAGATACATGATCCATATTCCAGAATCGGACGAACTAAAGAAATAAAATGTGTTTTGGTAACATAGGGGTCGTTAAATTCCTTCAACCACCTCTTAATGAAACCAAGAACTCCTCTAGCTTTATTAACCATATAGGAAATGTGGTCGGAAAACTTAAGTTTGGCATCGAGTAAGATGCCAAGATCTTCAACTGCATTAATTCTTTCCAGAGCTACACCATGCGAAGTATAAGTGGCAACTTTAGGTCTTAGGCGACAGAAGGTCATTGCTTTGCACTTAGAGCCATTAAGATTTAATAAGTTTGCAGAGCACCAGTTTTGAAAATTATTAGGGTCAGATTGCAGTTTCACTTGGTAGGAGGCATCGGTATATTGCAGACAGAGTTTGACATCATCTGCATACATAAGTACTAGGGAGTCATTAATAACCAAGGGAAGGTCGTTAATGAATAAAGTAAAAAGTAACGGACCAAGGTGGCTCCCCTGAGGGACCCCGGAGGAAGCATTGACTAAAGCAGATACTGAATTTTTGAAAAGAACTCGTTGCGTTCTACCTGTGAGGTAACTGCTAATCCAACCCAGGAGATCAGTAGGAAAACCGATAAGATCAAGTTTTTCTAAAAGAAGGCCGTGATTCACGGAGTCAAATGCTTTACTGAAGTCAGTGTAAATGACATCCGTCTGAAGTTTATTTTGGAAACCAGTGATCACGAAGGATGTTAGTTCCAGAAGATTGGTAGTGGTAGACCGATGAAACAACGGTCTACCTTGCTAGTATGGAGATATGACAGATCTACACTGGCGCTGCAAGTGAGGCACAAGATTTTTTTCGAAAGTTTCGGAATTGCTGATAGTTTAAATATACCTCTGTAATTTTCAGCATCCGATTTTTTTCCCTTCTTGTGAAGGGGAATGATAAGGGACTCTTTCCAGATAGCGGGAAACGTGGACGTTTCCAGGGAAAGGTTAAATAATTTTAAAAGGGGTTTGGCCAGGGTAGCAGAGCAGTACCTAAGCACACAGCCCGGTACCCCGTATGGACCTGGCGAAAAGACTGGCTTGACATTCAGAAAATCCTTTATAACCCCACATTCCGACAAGGTGGGTCGGGAAATAAAGTAAGACCGGGGGATATCGTAAGCGTAAGTCTGCGCGTTTATTAACAAAGGTGAATAGGTAGTTTGAAAAAACTGTGCAAAAAGATCGGCAATTTCCTGATCCGTGCTTGCAGTAGATTTTCCAAACGATAGCAAAGACGGAAAGGTTTTAGATTTACGCTTAGTGTTAACAAAACTATAGAACTGTTTCAGATTCAGAGCAAACTGGTTCTTACATCGAGCTAAATAGTTCTGATAACACTGAGTGTTATGCACGGTAAAGTTAGACCGAGCCACCATATAATGCACGTAACAGTCATTGCTATTAGTTCTTAAGTATTTTCTAAATAATATTAATTTGATATTTTTTAGAATAGAAAGGTGCCTTGTATACCTAGGGGGTTTATCCGCCATAGCCGGATACCGGACCAGTCAAATTCTGAAATAAAGTTATTAATTTTTTTAAAGTCGGCTTTACGAAAACATCGAATTTTCTTATCAGCGTAATTGTTCTTAGGGTTAGTGCATAGCCCTATATCTATCGTAAGATCTAATGTTGGATGATAAAGATCTTCAGTGTGAGAGGTGGAGCTCTGTATATGGATACGGCGTCCGAATCAGAGAGAAAGCACAGTTCGAGCAAACGACATAAAGAATTCCCTATATGATTAATTTGAGCCATTGACATGTCTAACATGCCAGCCGTAAAGTCGTGATGCGACGTAGGTGTTAAAGCTAAGGTGTTATCGTTCATGGACCAAGCCACCTGGGGTAGGTTGAAATCACCCAACACCACCAGCTGATCCATGTCCGATAACATTGAGAAGACAGACTGAATGGCTGCTAGGTGCCGCTCATAAGATAAGGAATCGGACTTAGGCGGAATATAAGAGCAAGTGATATATAAACTTAACCGAGACAATGAGATTTTAACTGTGATAAATTCTAAGTCTCCAGTTTGAAGATTTATCTCCTCGGAAACGAGATTAGAGTCCACTGAAATTAGGATTCCACCACCATTTCCGAGGGATCGGTCAAGCCTATATATTGTGTACCTACTGGGGAAAACTTCAGAATTAAGAAGTTTTGGAGTTAGCCAAGTTTCGGTAAACACAATGACCTGGGATGCAAACGAGAAGCTTACCAAGAACAAATTAGAAAGTTTAGAGCGTAAGCCTCTTGTGTTCTGGTACGAAAGAATTATGGATGATGTTAGTTTTTTAGGTTGGCAGGAGCGTTTACTTGTGGAAGCTTTACTCCTAAAGGGCGACTTTTTCTTTTTCTATTTTTAAGCTGATGCTCTTGAACGAAAATATGTTGCGGCCAGAAATTCGTCGAACAGATATCGTCAAAAGCCATCTGAGGAATTCGGATCTTGAAAGATGCCACGTTCCTAGCGTGGGAATAATTATATTTAGTGATATTTTCCACCCTAATATCGACTTTAAGTTTTGCTTGAATGTAAGCTAAGATGTCCGATTCGGACGTATCAGGGGAAAGCCGGAAAACAAAAATGTGTTTCTCTTGAGGAATACCAATCAAGGGCTTTGGCGGGGCGGGCGGTTTACCCACGCTACCAGTGGGTGCCGCTAATCCGGACCCTAAGTTCCTCTGGTGAGTCAAGGGTAAATTCTTTTGGGCTTGTAGAACATTTGGCACGGGAGAGTCCAATGCGACTACCTCGGACTCCACATCGGACAAATGCCTACGTACCTTAGCAACATTTTCGGGATCCGAAATATGGGCTGTTACCGGTGTCATCACGATTGGAGTGGTAGCGGCAGCGGTGACAATGAAGGAGACTGTTGAACATCAGACGGAGGGAGAAGAGAGTTATTTGCATTACTGGCGGTAACCGCCGGCGGCAAATGGGACGTTTTTTTGCGCTTAGGAGACTCATTCAACAGTTGTAAATTGTTGACCTGAGTGTCCAGCGCAGAAAACAGGTCGTTAGCTTTTCGAAAAGCAACCAATATCTGACCGAATTTCCTTCTGGGCCTCACGATATCTGTCACAACAGTAGTGTAAGCCAGAGGCGGAACGACCCAAAGCATCCGGAATGGTGGCTGACTTAAACCCTGAACACTTGGAGTGCGCAATGTTATCACACAGCCAACAGTGGACGCTTACTTGGTCAACCGACACAATTTTATTGCATTTTTTAATGCAACAGATAATATCAGACATTTTTGCAAATAATTAGTAAAATGTAAGCCACTGTGCCAGAAAAAATATTATTCGGAAGAAGAAAGGGAGTTTGAGAGAAACAGTTAGGGGCAAGAGAGTAAGCGAAAGAGTGTTAGCAAGAGAGAGGCGTTATAAGAGAGTACAAGTTGTATGAGAGAGGGAGAGAGTGTGTTTTCGAGAGCTACAAGCCGGTGGGAGATATAGAAAAGAGATCTACAGATGTGCTGGAAAGGTAAGCGGTGAAAGTTCCGTTACTAATAGCACAAAGTAAAGTAAAAAAATATGTTAGAATACAGACCACAGTTGTTGAAATTTGAATGCAATAAATGCATTATGCAAACAGATAACAATAAATGCACTGCACGACGCGGAATCGAAAAGACGGTTTTTTTTCAAGTAGATAAACGTTTGCACAAAAGTAGCAAAAGCGAGGTGATTCGGGAATAAATTCAAAGATTAAATCGCTCGAGAAGACTCAAAAGCCAATAACACAACCGTTCGCTTTGAAAGAGAAGTGAAGTGTGATATACTCGTATATGGCGTCCATAATATTATTGTGTACTCGTATGTCTTCGTTTGACCTTGTGTAACATAATTTTGTTAATATTAATTGACTTACCAAAAATTTTCAAAACAAAACATTAGTTCGCTATTTATTAAAAAGTTTACGTTATAAGGCGTCACATGTGCAGTGACCTCTCTATCAGTTATTAAACAAGCTTTTTCTGACAAAAGGTGGCGCTTCGTTAATTTTTTCCAGCAAAATTAATATTTTAAAAGTGAATAAATCAGTAACCGGTAGATTATACTCACGGCACTTGTATATAGCGATAGTCTTGTTTTTATCTTATTTTTAGATGTCTGCGCAGCTGAAGGTTTTTATACCCGTAGAGTAAAAGGGTATATTAGATTCGTTGAAAAGTAGCGCAAGTTTATTTAGCCCACTCTAACGCCCACAACTCGCAAAAAAACTAAAATCGCTGAAATCTAAGGAACTATTGTAGTTAGAAGGTTGAAATTCAGTAGGTACTATTATCACACACCTACCCATACGCCCACAAATGTTAAAAGACGGTTTTCACATTTTCTAGAAAAGCTGTTATCCCGGTAACTATAAGTGATAGAAAGTTCGAATTAAACATGTATGTTTTTCTGATGCTCCAAATGCGAATTGTTTTTTTCCGATGAAGCTACGCCCACTCTAGCGCCCACAAAACCCGAAAAACCAAAATCTCGGGAACTATAAGAGGTAAAAAGTTGTGCTTAAAAATGCGTATTTAAGATATGCCACTGCAACTTGGCACGAGTTTTCATTCGGCCACGCCCACTCTAAGGCCCACAAACTGTGGGGTCTATAGTATTATTACGAATGCTTTCGTTTGACCCTATATAGCTTATTTCTGTCTATCTCTATCGATTTACCAAAGAACTTTCAAAGCGCAGCAATATTTCGCTATTTATGAAGACATTTAAGTTAAAAGGCCCCACATGAGTAGTGGCGTCACTATTAGTTACTCAACATGCTTTCTCCTACAATAGCTGGCGTTTTGGGAATTTCCACTAGCAAAATGAATATTTTTAAATTGTGTAAAACAGTAACGGGTATCTTATAGTCGCGGCACTCGACTATAGCGCTTCTTTTTGTTTTATTTTGGATGAGGGATTAAATGTTCGCATTCCTAAGATGCCAACGTAACTATCTTCTTAGAAGGTTCAGATTTCAGAAAGTAATAGTTCTAGAAAGTTGCCACTTAGACTCCGCAGTGTGCGCAAAAGTTGAATTGACCAAATTCCAAAAAAAAATTCGCTACCCAATCCACTCTTGAATCTGCATGCTGACACAAAAGCTTCTATACTAACAAATAGATTTTATATATATTTTAAATTATTCCTTTTTCTTGTTTTGCTAAATTAATACGAGATACATACGTGTTTAACAATATATTGAGTTATAATAAGTTTTAGATCCCAATTTTTTCCTTGCAATCAATACATACATACTAACTTTTAAATTTTTACTTTTTTAGAAATGGACGGATTGGGAGCCTTTCATCAAGAAAATCCTAGCAGCTCTATTCATGTTACGTATAAGGCAGGGGAAAATACAAGACTTGAAAAGTTTAACTCTGTGATGTCGCCTTCCATTAATAATGCTAGTATGTTACAGTTTAGGAACACATATTTTATTCGTTCGCCCCAACCAAGACGCCGAGACCTCCGCCTTCACCCACATGCGGTTCGTACTGGTGATTATTATATGTTTGAAGAATTTGAAGATGATGATGAGTTCGATGTTTATGAAGAATTCGATTTTTTGGAGGAAGAAGATATGCATGCGCGAAAGTTGCGTCTATCTGTAAGCCAATCTTTATATTATTTTTTTATTCATAAATTTTAATACAGATGATGATGAATTATGTGATATCTTAGAAAGTTTAAAACATACCCTTCTTGTATCCAACGCATATCAAAATTTCTTTATGTTCTATCTACACCTTTTAAGACTTTAAAAAACATTGTCAATACCTGTCGATACCAAAGCTGTTTTTAGACATAAAAATATTAAGGAATTTATCAAGCAGAATGATAATCGGTACGAGGTCACGTAATCCGGGACTTTTATGCTAAAAAACAGCTTTGGTATCAACAGATAATGAAAAATTAAATGTTCCGGGACCATAATCCTTATGCATCCGGTCCGGTTTTGTTTCCATTCCACGAGGTCAGCAGATTTATAAGCATTTAGCATTGAAAGAAAATTATTAAAAAAATGTTAACTGGCGCAGTCGGTAGTCGTCGCCCACGGACGGATTTTAACCAAAGACATGGAAGGTTCCAAAACGACATATAATACATTGGATTATCTTAATAATTTTTGTGTGTGACATGGAGTGTGCTAAAAGATAAGTTATGCATGTGTAGAGTGGAAGTGGTTGAAATTGAAACAATGACCGTTGCCGGACGGCGATGGATCGATGCACAGCGAACGGTTTGGTCGAATGAAAGATCGAGCAAGGACTATAAACGGACGTTGGTGAACGGGTGGTTGCCAACAGTTCTAGGTCGGGGTGTAGTAGTCAGGCGGTTGTAGACAGCAAGGGTTAAGTTTACAACAGTTGTCAAAAGTTGTCTTGTTGCATGGCAACGGCAAGTGTCCTATAAGCCATCAAGGTATTTGACCTGGTAGAGATTACTCTTAAGTAGGCTTAAGAGGCTGAGAAGCTGGATTTATTTATTAGAGCATTAGAACAAGTGCTAGTCCTAATAATGGGAAAAGAAAGTCTAAAGGACTAATAGCACTTAGGGCTGTTAGAAGCAGCAGACAAAGTCTTAGACTTGACGAATCGGAACTAAATTGGGACCATATGAAAAGAATATTAATAACTTATGTCAAAGAAAAGGGGTCGAAAAGGATTTAATTGTGGAGTTGACATATATAAAGGAGAATAATTTAGAGACACCTTGTACACCAAGGTTATGACAGTAAATAAAGCTCTTTTGAGTCTGGCTAAGTCCAGCATTTAAGGCATTCTGTTGAAGGGGGAATATACTTACTAATATACTAACATAAAAGTATATAAAATAGCTTGCAGAGAAAAAAAACTGAAATACTCTCGAATACTCTCACCGAAGGCAGCGGTCAATCAAAAATTTTCAGAAACTTTAATTATTCAGGGACAATATTCAATATTATTTTTAGACAATATTCACTAATAATTCGGATCGGGGCGGAAATCGACAGTCAACTAGTGGTCAGTTTCATAACGTCCAAAAAGATGATGCAAATTTTGCACATATAGCTTCAAAAAACCCTCATAGCATACCTAGGACCAGGTCACTCTACCCTTCGTTATTTAATAATCAAAATTGCACAGAAATTGACACAGGGTCCTTTTCTTTTATTCGACCCACATTGGCACATCCACAATATGTGGAATAATTACAAGACCCAATAGACATAGACATAGGTAAACGAATGCACAATCTCACGAAATCATATAAGAAACCCTTTTACCAATGTTGAAAGAACTGTGGGGATTAGGGAAGGTAAGGATGTTAGTTTTCAAATTTCTTCTATGAAAGGCTGATTGGGATAGATTTGTGCAGCAAGTAAGAGCCTTTATTGACACAAAAAAACTGATGGTTCTATATCACAAACGCGAAGTTTCAGATTAATTTCGTTAAAGACAGATCAACTGATATATAATAAATAGAATTGAAGCAGGAACTAAGAGTGTTACAGTACAAGTAGTGGAAAGGGGTTTGCTTTTAAACAAAACTACAATAAAAGAGTATATGGTTATTTCAGGGCATATTTACAGGACAGTGGCGGCTCAAAGCCTGCAGAAGTAGATCAGGAATTATTTTTAGAGGATTCGCTAAATGTTGTCGAAATCTAGATAGAAAGCCGCAGCCACTCTTTAAGGCTAAGCTCGAACCTGAAATTAAGCCCCTAAAGAAATACGAAGTGCATAGAATCTTCAGTTTCTGCTGCACCGCAGAATTACAGTTGAGGAGCCGCACAAACGCAATGGCCCGGTACAATGTGCGAGCTGCCAAGAATATGGCCATACAAGGTCTTACTGTAAACTGCGCCCGGTGTGTGTAGTTTGTGGTGAGCTTCGTGACTCCGCACACTGCCCAGCGAGCAAAGATGACCACAACTAGAAAAAGTGCGGCAACTGCGGTGGAAATCACACTGCTAACTATAGAGGTTGTCGTATCCACCAGATAGCCTCCAGGTCCAACCCTGAAGTCTTCTTCTCGACTGCAGCCAGATCCTCACTAGGACCCATACACTCTGACAAAAATGTTACATACGGAAGTGCTTTAAAATCAGGACTAGCTACCATAGCCTCAAAAAGCTCATTGCCGCAATCAGCATACCAAGAACCGAACACGGCTCAGCAGCATCAACCGCCGGAGCAGCCAAAAAGTAACTTTGAAGCTATGCAGTCTAAAACAAAGCCTTACGGAGTTGTTTATGTTGTTTATGTGTATAACAATGCAAGATCCGATGCCAAACCAAAATCTATTAATACAAATGCTGGTTTCACAACAATCCAAATAATAACTTCCCTACGAATATCTACGTGGAACGCTAACGGCGTTTCGGAGCATAAACTCGAGTTAGCGCAATTCCTACTAGGCAATCAAATCGATGTAATGCTGCTCTCAGAAACACATCTTAAAAACAGATACAATTTCCAACTACGAGGATATTCATTTTATGGAACAAATAATCCAGATGGTAAAGCACACGGCGGGACTGGAATTTTAATCAGAAGCCGTATTAAGCACCATTATCATACGAAATATGCTAAAAACTACCTACATGCCACATCCATAAATATACACCTAAATAGTGGAAAGCAATTAACGCTAGCCGCCGTATACTGCCCCCCACGCTTCACCGTGGGTGAGTGAGTTTTTCAACTCACTCGGAGACATGAAGTGGCAGCAGGAGACTACAATGCCAAGCACACACAGTTGAGATTTCGTCTCGTGACTCGAAAAGGAAAGCAGCACTATAATGCAATTGCCAAAGCTAAGAACAAGCTCGATTATGTTTCATCCGGCACACCAACATAATGACCGGCAGACCCAAAGAAACATCCCGATTTAATAGACTTTGCGATTACCAAAAACATTCATAAATATATGATAACCGCCGGATGCCTTTAAGATCTTTCTTATGATCACTCGCCTGTCTTTTTTACTCAGTCATTAAAACTGACCTCACATAAAACCAATTGGGTTATGGACAGGAAGTATATTAGCTCACACATTGAGCTAAGTCCTCACCTCTGCGATGAAGCCAGCGTAGACAGTTTTTTTAATTCACTGGAGTCTGTAATCGTCTCTGCAGCTTGAGTTTCAACACCTCAAACTATAAACACACAATGCAATCAAAAGAAGACAATCTACAAATCGAACAACTCGTCCTCGAAAAGCGACGCTTACGTCGAGAATGGCAATTTCACAGATCGCCATCTGCCAAGCAAAGCTTAAAACATGCCTCGTCGACTTGCTCAAGCTCTACATCAAGAAGAAACATATGTCCACCGCCGCTACATTGAGCAATTGTCAACTAATAGTACAAAGACTCACTATGGAGAGCTCACCCAACTATGAGCTCACCGAAAGAAACCGTTATGTCTATTAGAAATTCCACAGCTGGCTGGGCGCGCAGTGACGCAGACACAGCCAGCACGTTTGCCAACCACCTTAAAGACGTCCTCCAACCAAATCCTGCCACTAATGCGTTTACTTTGCCGACTCTATCATATGAGCCCCAGCCTCAACATGAGCCAATTGAGTTTCGCCCAAACGAAATCGTTAACATCATCAAAAGACAACTGAATCCGAAAAAATCCCCGGGCTGCGATCTTATAAATCCCAAAATGATAATTGAACTACCATACTGCGCCGTTTGCACTCTCACCCAGCTCTTTAATGCAATCGCAAAACTTGGCCACTTTCCAGTGAGATGGAAAAAGTCAATTATAATAATGATAGCAAAGCCAGGGAAAGACCACACTATCCCCACGTCATATAGACCTATAAGCCTACTCTTGCCTATATAAACTCTTTGAAAAATGCCTAATGACTCGGATAAACATATACCTGAGAATCCAGAAAGGAATCCCGTCACACCAATTTTGGTTTCGTGAAAAGCATGGAGCAATTGAGCAGGTCAACCGGATAACATCAGAAATTCGGAACGCGTTCGAAAAACGAGAGTAATGTACTACCATATTTTTAGATGTCTCTCAAGAATTTGATAGAGTTTGGCTAGAAGGTCTAATGTAGATCAAGACAATGCTCCCCTACAGCACTCCCAAGATTTTAGAGTCTTACCTTTACGACAGAAAATTTGCTATGAGGTGCAACACTGCTATATCTGATTATTACACTGTTGGAGCTGGAGTTCCTCAAGGTAGCGTGCTAGGGCCAACATTATATGTCCTCTACACAGCAGACATCCCGACAAGCATATGACTATCATCATCTACGTTTGCCGATGACACAGATATTCTTAGCCGCTCAAAATGCCCGATTCAAGCAACTGCGCAGCTATCAGATTGGCGAAATAAAGTGAGCGAAATAAAATGCAAGCACGTTACGTTCACTCTGAACAGGCAAAACTGCCCGCCGATTACGTTAAACAACACTCTACTCCCACAAGCAAACGAAGTAACTTACCTAGGAGTACATATCGGCAGAAGACTAACATAGCACGGGCACATTGATGCCAAAAAAACACACCTAAAGCTAAAAACCAGCACCCTTCATTGGCTTATCAACGCTCGGTCACCTCTTGGCCTTGAATATAAATTCCTGCTGTACAACTCGGTACTAAAACCTATATGGATGTACGGCTCCCAGTTATGGGGGAACGCCAGCAATAGCAACACTGACATTGTTCAAAGAGTTCAGTCGAAGATCTTGAGAACAATCACCGGGGCACCGTGGTACGTCCGCAACGAAAACATACACCGCGACTTAAGCATTCTACCAGTCAAAGAAGTGATCGCAGAACTGAAGGTAAAGTACTTCACCAACCTATCGGTGCGAGAGGTCTAACAAGGTTGAGCAACCAAACACGCCTTCGTCGCAATGACCTACCCACCCAGCGACCGACCAGAGGGACGCGCAACCAGAATGCAGTCTTAGTATACTGTTAGTTAAATTTTAATGTTAAGATTCCTTACTAACTTATTGTAAGTCTTAAAATTAAGAGTAGATTCAATAAATAAAAGCAAAGCTAAAAAAAAAATCGTTTGGGTCGAGCATGGTGAAGTATTTGACCTTGCCAAGGTCAAGCTCCCCAGTATCTTTGAGATATTTTGCATGGGGTGCCTGTCGGGTACCGACCTTTTGTTTAGCTTGCAAAAATCCAGTACCAGACGCATTTTTATTTCCATGATTTGTCAAAGTCCTTTTTATTTAACACCCATGTTGAATTATTATAGGGGCACATTGACTTTTGGATGAAGTCAGCTGCACCCATAGGGTATAGGTATAACTTGGCATAAATGGGATATTCGCTAATCGCCCTGATTGTGGCTACCTACGCCTAAATTCGGATCCGCAAAGGTTTTTTTCTGGGACTAGACTCGACGGATGCCTTTTAATCCTTCGTATGAACGGATGAAGTTTTTCGTCGCGCACGTGACGACTAGAAATCTCATTTCGATCCCCGCTACCCTTAAATTAAAAATTAAAAATTGACTCGCAAATAACGTCTTCTTCGACCTGTTCCGCTGTATTGGAGACTACGTTGGTGTATAATCTGTCAGAACTATCTGGGCCCTGAGTAATGTGATTCGCTGTTTGCCTCTTGTGAGGAGCCGAGCGTCCAGATGCGGCCGGCTTGGCATTCTGGTGACGCGGGCCCTGAGATGGTTGGAAAAACTTAGGCAGCGATGGGTGAATGTCCATGTGATCTACGGATGACTGGGGCAGATTATACTTGCGCTTTGTGTTGTTTGGGGCTTTTACTGATTACGCTTCATACGACATAGTGGCCTTGTGCAAGGCGACCTCGTCATAGTACTTTCCTACCTGAGGGTGTCCAGCTCCTGCTCGATGACATGTATCGGTCGTTTGTCGTTCTGTCTATCTCTGAACTGTATTCCTTAGGTGTTCTTTTACCTTTGCATGCAGTTTGGTGTGAAACTTTTATCGCGCCTTAAATTTCTTTCTTAAGTCTAACAAAAAGAAGAAAAAACGCTATAAGCGTTACTGTTTTATGCAATCTTAAAATATTAATTTTACTAGTGGAAATTCACAAAGCGCTATTGTCAGAGAAACTGTCATGACATAATGTTCCGATTTAAAAAATCTTTGGTAAATCGATAGATATTGATAGAAATAAGTTATACAAGGTCAAAGGAAGGCATTCATAATAATATTATGGACTCCACAGTTTTCCGCGATTTGTGGGCGTTAGAGTGGGCGTGGCCTGCAGAAAATGGAATAATCAAAGCGAATCCAATAAAAATAGTGTCCCAATTGAGAGTTTCTCTTAAGTAGTGCCTGATTTTGATAGAGTTTCAATCCCAATAAAGCAGTGGCTAAAGTGTTTTGAAGAAAACGCTGATGCCTGTGAGTTGAAGATGAATCGGCGAACCGCCATATAGCAGATGGATAAAAGATTAGAAATGATCAGATATATCCCCTTAACAGTGCACCATTTTTTAAGGAGCTACGAACCCGATTCGAAACGATCGAAATGATGACAAAATCCATGACAAACAGCTAACAGAACAGCAAAGTGAATTTACCAACGCAGCAAAACCAGGAAGGCGAGTAGAGCTACCAAATAAAATGCATTGTTTCAACTGCGGCTAACCCGAGCATATGAGAGCTGAATGAGGGGTGCAGTGGCAGCGGGCATACATCTTGGAATTGTAGAAGAGAAGATCTAGACTTCGGTGTGATCAGTGGGTCAAAGACTCCTACAATAAACGATAAAATCGTTTCCGGTCTAGTCGATACTGGTGCTGAATCCCATATGCGATTCAGGACATACAAGGAGAACTTTGTTGACAATCCTTTCCAGAAACGTTTTGCTATTATGTACGGCCTTGGAAATATTGCTACAGCTGTTATGTCACCGGAGGAGGCCAATGAAGCCGCAATGCAGAATAATGCTTACAACGTTGTAAGTCATGATATAGAATGAGATGTCCCATACAAATACAAAGCAGCCGTTAAGCAGTTAGTTGACATCAACATTAGTTAACGTGGGTTATAAAGATGACAATCATACCGAATTGTAACAAAATGACATTCAGAAAGCAGCCTAATCGATCATCAAGCAGCAGACCGGGAGATAATGCGCAAACAAGTCGAGGAATGGTTACAGCAGGGCGTTGTACGTGAATCTCGGATGTTGCCAGTAAAGTTGTGCTTGCTAAGAAGAAGGATAAAACATATAGGCTTTGCATAGGCTACCTTGTTTTGAACTGTTTTGAACGGTCAGAGTAATTTTAAAACTAAAGCCGTACTCAGGTTATGTGATCAGGAACAGCATAATTTTTAAGCAAGTAAATGGTCTAGATTAAAAACGCACATAACGTTGGCCACATGGGAACGCAGAAGACTTTACATGCAGTTCAGCAGGACTTTCACATACCGCACTTGGAAAAGAAAGTAAGGCAGGTGATTTCAAATCAAAAGTTGAAGAAGCTAGAGGATTATCTACAAGCCTTTAGAAGAAAGCGACACACCCCTTTCAACGTTTTTCGGACTTGACGTCGAAAAGCTAGAAGTATATTATATTTTTGCTGTAGTAGATGATTCTTCTAAATACACCTGAATATTTACTTCGATAAAAGCAGATGAAGCTATAAAAGACATAGAATCTTGGATTTTAATATTTGGTACTCCTAAGAGCTTCCTTTACACCATATGTTTTTATAGAGTTTTGAAGTAACAAAAAATGGATCACATCGAGATTATAGCAGGTGTACCAAGAGGCAATGGACAAATCGAACGGGTTAATATTATTATTATTTTCGTACTCTCAAATATATCAGCACAGGAACCAGCAAAATCATATAAGTACACATCCCAAAGAGATCAAAGTTTGTTTAGAACTAACTGCACTAAAAGCGAAACCTCTTACCAAATATTTTGAAGGGGACAATGGTAAAATGCCAAAAAAAAATTCCATACAGCTAGATAAACCTGCTGTAAAAGCTTTTAACGAGCTTGAATGTAGTAGCTCAAATATAAGTAACTCAACCATATTTTAACAAGAAATTCACATTGACTTCAAACGCCTCAGATTTTGCTATTGGCGCAGTCTTTTCACAAGAAGGCAAGCCAATAACTTTTATTTCAAAAACATTACCGAAAACGAAGCAAATTTAAGTAGCATTGCTCATTGATTGAAAGTTACTGTCCTAAAATTATTTACAAACCAGGAACTACTAATGTAGTCGCTGATGCCTTGTCATGTATCCAAATTAACCACCTCTCAGATGAAAATCATAAGCAAAGATCCTAGGCCTAATAGCGTCACCTAGCGAACGGTAGTCGCTAACAACTTTGAAGCTCAGTTCGCAAATGATTACTATAAATTTCAGCACGAAATCAAAAAAACTGGGAAATTACGTAAGATTACGTAAGACTCCTAGTTGTGCAGCCCAAGGACAACTACAACTTTAAAACATGAAATAATTGGTATCAAAAAAGACATTGCGATCAAAACAATTTCCACCAAAAACAAGGAGCAGAACAGAATCAAATTAAACACTTTAGAAATCGGCAGGGAGATAATGTAGGACAAGGGAATTACAATTATTATAATTCCAACAAAAACTACAACCGATAATATTCAAGCCATTTGAACTATAACCAAAAAAATAAACAATAAGCAAACTCATCCGCCATCAAAACGCGAACCAACTAACACTATAAAACAGCCCCAAAATAAAACCATGAGGGTAAACAACATCGAAGAGTCATTTTTTAGGCCAGGAAAAAAGTAGGGTTACCCTACTTAACGAGGATAGATAGGCAATAAAAGAAATAAATTTAAAATATTAATTGACATTGGTGCAACATCCTGATATTTAAAATATTGGATATATTCAAAGGAAAAAAAATAGTAAATAAATAAATGATTTCTCAGTAATAAAGCATTTCCCTTAATAATAATTTTTAAAACAAAACAAATACTTTACGAAATTAAAGGTTTAGGCGTCGATTTATTACTAATAAAATAAATCAAACGATATCCCATTTCCATTTCGGACGGATATTAAAGATGAAATCACTACTAAACACGTAAGCGTACTACTAACACGTGGGATGGCATCTCAAGATTGTGCATACATAATTTCAACTCTCCAGCGTTAATAGGTCTTGATATTCCAGTGATTAGTTTTTCGTGATTTGTGGGCGTTAGAGTTGGAGTGGGCGTGACAGGATGCTGAAAAAAACTTGCGTTGCGTAGGGACCCCAAAAATCTGTCTGCTTAGTCTCAATTTTGTATCTCCTACAGTTCCTGAGATCTCAGCGTTCATACCGATCAATAATATATATACTTTATATATTAATTAATATATTAAGAAACATATATTATACGAGACCTTAACAATCTGCCAGCTTAATCTCAACTCTATATCTCTTATAGTTCCTGAGATCTCAGCGTTGATACTGAGAAAGAATATAGGTTATACAGGTATACAGGTGTATAGGTTATACAGGTTATAAACGCCAATGTCCACACATCGACTAGTTACACGCCTTTTGAAGTTATGTTTGTCCAAAAAATGAGAAATAACTCAAAACCTGGGCTCTTGAAGGTCCTACACGATGAGATGCTGGCAAACCTACAACTAGGAAAACTAGGCGACAAATCGGAAAAGCTCAATATACCTATAAGAAAAACTATGACAAAAAAGAAAGGGACAGTTGGGTGATCTAGTAGCCATAAAAACAACGCAGGTCATCACCGGAAGAAAGTTGATTAACAAATACATCAGCCCATATGAAGTTACACATATAAAACGAAAACGATACGATGTCCAGAAAATGGCAGAATTTGAGGGTCCATTATTTACATAAACAAGCGCTGATTTTATAAAGCTATGGCGTTATTATTACTACGATGAAGATGACGAGCTGAGTTCAGAGGAGGATGATGCATCTGTGGCAGATGTTTTGCAGGATGGCCAAATGTTAGGTGGAGATATGCACTTCACTTGGCAGCCCTACGAATATCGAATAGGGTCGTATATTGACCAGCCGTTGAAACAGGTCCAACACTAATAAGCAGAAGCCGACGAGATAAAGTGGAGAAGTTGTCGTAGTATAATCTGTCGGAAATCTTGTCAAGCTTTTTAAAATCATAACCTAATTATATTTTGATTATTACTATATTAAAGCAAGAAAGAAAGCTATAGAAAAGTATCGTGATTATCAGGTATCCTATACTGGCTAGACGACTGTATTTATTTCAAAATAAATATTGTAGCTCCAAAAGACTTTTTTTTTACTTTTTATGTAGCCTCCCGCCTCTAGAACTAAAGGATATCTTTCAACTGGCATTGTCGTTTCTGCCCATTTTAGGTCCTATAACCTTAATTTCTTAATAAATTGTAAAATAATATTCCAACTAACACATTGTTATGTATGTTGATATGTTCTCAGAAAAAAATAGTGGATGTCATAGTGTGGGTAGAATCTCTTTAATCTTTACCTTAAAATATATAACAAATTGGTTATTCGTTGTTGGTTCTTTATTTGATGTTAAGAAAGCAGCAGTGGAGCCGCTTTCATGCTTGGATTGATTGTGTCTTTACAATATTCTTTTAAATCTAATTAAGGCTAAGTCTCGTTGCTGCGCTGCTCGCAGGTGGCGGCAGAGAGACGGCTATCTATGTACTTATGTATATAAACATATGCCCTATGTGAGGAGCGCGAGGGGTATGCACATGCGGTCCGTTCATGCAATTATGCCGACGCTAGCACTTTCTGCGTGTGGCCTAAGCCATAGCGATCGGTTCATATTTCGGCCACTTCGGGTTTATGACCGGGACCATTAATTATGTAAACACTGCAACAAAGTTTTACAGTGGGTACCCTTTAAGTACTTGGTACAGTGGGTATTCAATATTAGTGCATACTACATCTCCCTCCTTTTGAAAATAACGTAATATTTTGAAGTTATTTCAATAATAATTTTTAGTTATAAAAAGTTGTGTGTGGCCATACTAAGTACAATTTATGAATTAAAGATTTTTAATCTATCTTTATGAACTGTTTGTTTCTTACTTGTATTATTTGTTATTACTATGTTATCTCTATTTCTTATTTCCATTATTTTATACGGACCTGTGTATTTAGGATCTAACTTATGGCCTGTCTCGATTTTTAGTAAAACTTGATCACCTACTGATATATATAGTAGTAGTTTATTTCTATTCTTAAATGCTTCTAACATAACTCTTTTATATGCTACCTGTAATCTTTATTTACTTCCCCTAGCATAGTCATCTATATTATATATTGTTTCCACGCTATGTATTGTATTAAAGTGTTTCGGTAAATTACTTGTTTTACCAAATACTAGCTCATATGGACAATAAGTATGTGCCATAGAGGGGGTCGTGTTGAAACAAAATACAAAATATTGAAGCCATACGTCCCAATCAGTTTTATCAACCGATATGTAAGATCGTATATTCTCATTAAAAGTTCTATGACTTCTTTCTATTGTTTCAACTGACTGGTGGTGGTGTGCTGTAGATGTTATGTTTTCAATTTTCAAATATTGGCACAAGTCATTTATAATAGAATTTTTGTACTCTGTTCCCAAGTCCGTAATGAACGCCTTCATTGGACCGTACTTCAGAATAAATGATTCGAAAATTTCTTTAGCGACAGTATATGCGTTTTTATTTGCAACTGGTATGGCAACTAGATATTTTGTTAAATCTCATATTATTACATTGCCATTTTCTGATTTTGGTAATGGACCAACAGTGTCCACTATTACTCTGTCGAAAGTGTTTATTGGTGTGTCGGTTATTGTTAAAGGAGTCTTTGTATGCGATGTAATCTTTGACTTCTGACATTTCTTTCATATCTTTAGACATACCTTTCCTGTAATAGTGTCTTCTTACTTTGGCCAAAGTTTTTGATATGCCAGTGTAACTTCCTTGAATTGGATCATCATGAAATTTAGACAGAATAGCTTCTTTGACTTTTAGACTTTTTATTTGGGTCACCGGGTTAATTTGAAATTATCTATTGATGTATGGTCAAAGATATTTTCCCACGGTGGCACTTTGAGTTGGCTGATTTCATTTATACCGGCTTGCAGTTCAAGCCTTTGGAAGAATAGTCTAGGATTCCATTGGTATATAAATCGCTAACATCATATCTTGCAGTAATATTCCTGCCATGTTTAAATAAATATAACATATCTTTTACATGCAATGTCACTTCTTTACGTACTTCTTCATTGTTTATGACGTCTTATACGTTCGGCTTAGAAGCTTTTTCAATAGCTTGCTTTGGCATTTCTATTTCTTTATTTTCCGCTCGGATTTTCTGTCTACTTTGATAAAGAAACTGTGAAACATCTATAATAATTGCAAAATGCAACGAATCTTTCAGCGCTGTCCGCATCATGAGGGATTGGGTAGTTGCCATCTGGGAATATTCCTTTATCAGTGCATTTATGTCCCAGAAAAGTGACTTCATGCATGAAAAATGAGCATTTTTCAGGATGTAACTTAAGGTTGTATTCCCTACAATTCTCAAAAGCGTCAGTAAAATTTTTAAGCACATGTTTTCGGAACAACCTATAACTATTAAATCATACATATAAAGGAATGCTTGTGAAGGTTCTAATCCAGAGAATTCAAGAGTCATCATCCTCTGAAATGAATTAGGCGCTATTTTTAAACCGAAAGGTAATCGTGTGAAACAATACGAGCCATTGCTCGTTGAAGATGACGTTATATCTCGTGAACTTTTTTCAAGTTCAATTTGATGAAAGTCAGACATTAAGTCCAGACAGGAAATATTTCGCTCTTCCAAGTTGAACCAAAATATCATCAATTCTTGGTAGCGTGAATTTATCCGACAGTTTTTTATTAATCTGACGATAGTCAATTACTAATCGCCATTTTTTCGTATCAGATCCGGGAGTGATTTCTTCGGAACTAATAACAATGGGTTATTATAGGCTGATACAGACGGTTCTACTATGTTAATGTCTATTAGTTTTTGTACCTGTATGTTAATTTCATCCTTTTGACTATGTGGACTTCTATAATTTTTTATGCAAACCGGTTCTTCATCCTTCAACCTTAGCTTTTGCTTATAGAAATTGTTTGTAGTTATTGATTCGGTTTCGAGACCGAATATATCACTGTACTGTGTGCATAAATCAGTTAATTTTAGCTTGAACTGAGGTGGAAAAATTTTGGCTAATTGCGATAAGACAGTTTCTTCTCTATTTTCTGGATTGTTTTGAACTATGTCTCAGTTCGAAAGTGGTTCATATTTTAAACTGTGAATATTTACTATTTGGTCAGTATTGGTTGTATTCAGTAATCGGACAAATGCGCTTTTGGTTGTTGCGACTGTGTTCGCAACATAAATGAATTTCCTGATTAGGTATTAGTATACTTTCTTCATCTGATGATAGATGAATCTCTCGGACCACTTGAGATATTGCTGGTAGAATTATGGAATTATTACCAGAACTGTATGTTATAGGAACTTGAATTGAATTGAAAATTCAAATTATTTGGTTTTAGGATAAACCAATCTTCATTATGATTGAAGACTAGTTGACAATTGAATTTCTTTATGAAATCAATGCCTATTATTCCATCACATGGTATTGCGAAATGGAAATCTACTATATGGAAATCGTGTGTATTTATATATTTATCCTTCCTTTCATTTAAAATTATTCGGTCAACCCTCAATGACCTGCTCAGGCAATACAGCTGAAGACACCCGAAACACTCAGATCAGTTGAAGACACCCGAAACACTCGAATCATTTGAAGACACTCGAATCATTTCATGACACCCGACTCACTTTTCCCAAAAACATGGGTGTCTCAGTCACTCCCTTCATTTGCTATGAGTGTGTCGGGTGTCTGTGCATTAGAATCATGTGCATAGAATTGAGTGGGTGACAAAAACGCAAACACTCAAAACACACAAAGCGATCTGTGCACTCCGGCTGCACTCTTGCTGTTCATGAGTGCGACAAACACTCGAAATATATGAGTGTGATTCGGGTGCCGAAAAAAGACACCCTTGTCGTTCTCTGGTTTGCACCAGTGTCAATTAAGAATACAAGTTTCCTGTTGGTTTCTGTATTCGTAAAGTTTACAAATATATTAAGACTAAGATTGATGTTGTGAACATTGTGGTTTACTGTTGAGTATCTGAAGGGTGAGAGTTTCCCGAATTATTCTGGGCAATTCCCACAGAATTATTTGTGTTACTGTTGTTGTGGCCTCGATTCGAGTTGCCACGGCCTCTTGAGTTTCCTCTATATTGGCCTCGTCCATTACTGTTATAATTGAAACTGTTGTAGTTGTTGTAATTATTATCACGACTACGATAGTTTCCTCTGAAGTTTCCACGTCCGCGGCTTCCACCACGCTGTGAATAATTTTTAAAATAAAGAACAGTATTAGGTTGTCCAGTTGCTTCCGTGCAACTGTTGACGAACTTGGATATGGCATTATTCATTCAAGATTTATTATAAGATTATAGGTTTATTTAATATGAATACGATTAAGTATATAGCCGAACAGGTAAATGAATGTTAATACAGATTTCCAATGACCGACAGAAATTCGCGACTACTTTTGACAACTTTCAACTTTATTACGACTTCTGCGACTGGCTTCTTCGACTTGCTTTTTCGACTACTTCTCGACTCTCCTTCTCTTATCTTCTTCGGCGCTGCAAACTTCTCATCTGTCCAAATTTAGCATATTAGCAAAGGGTGGGAATGATGGGTGGTTAGTGTAAAGGATGGGTATGCCAACTTGTGAGGTGATTGTACCCATGCCACCTTACACTCGGCCATCCTGATCATCATCTGACCCAGATGATCCTTCGTCCTCGTCGTCTTCGTCTTCGCTACAACCAAAGTAACGCCACAATTTCTTAGAATCAGCAGCGGTTGACGTCTGATTTGGGCCTTGGAACTCTGCAGATTTTTGAACGTCATATCGACCGTTCCGCTTTACGTTAATGACTTCGTAAGGTCCTATAAACTTGTTTGACAGTTTTTTCCCGTTGACGAATTGAGTTACTCTAATAGCGACACCTAATTGATATCCGTGGTGGCCTTTCCTTTTTTTGTCAAAGTTCCGCTTGTACGTTTCTTGCGATTTTTCGATCTGGATTCTAGCTTCTGTTCTTATTCGGTTGCGCTCGTCTTGAACGCCTGACAGTAGTTCCTCCTGAAGGATGTTGACCAAATCTGCATTTGACTCATTTCTCATCTTAACTCCAAACAAAATTTCAAATGGAGTAAATTTTGTTGAAGAGTGAACGTGCGCGTTGATCGCCCGTTGCACCTGAGAAGTGTATTGATATCACTTCTATGGCTCGGCGGTAGACATTTTGGCCAATACTGAAATGATAACCCTGTTGACTCTTTCAATCTGCCCATTTCCTCTGGGGATCCCTGTGGTATTTTCGATGTGTTCAATCTTTCCGTCAGCACAGAACTCCTTAAAAGGTTTAGACGTAAAAGCAGTCCCCTTGTCGCTGATGATACGCTGAGGGTTTCCAAAAATGGCTACCCATGAACTGAGATGTTTTATGACTTCATGAGCGTCAGTCGATTTAGTGGGATATATCCAGGTATATTTTGAAAAGCCATCAATAACTGCGAATATGTACTTGTACTTCTTTGCCGTTATATCTAAGGATCCTAGATGATCGAAGTGGAGGGTTGATAACGGCTTATCTCCCTTGTCTATGCAGTGCAAGTAATCTTCTTGTTTTCCGAGTTTTCTATTGTGGGTTATACACTCTATGCAATTTGCAATAACTTCCGTCACTTTTTTGTCTAAATAAGGTATGAAGTACTCCTGTTGAATTGCATGCTTTGTTTTCTCTGATCCCATGTGACCAAAATTATGAGCAGTTCGAATAATTTCGTTTTCCATACACTTTGGAATAGCAAGCAACTCTGCTCCGGCAACCTGTTTGTAAATTAAGTTATTTTTCATTGTGTATTGCGCATAAGGCTTCTCCTTTAGGATCTCTGCTACCGCTGATAGGTGTTCATCTTTTTTCTGCGCCCTTAGAATTTAAGACTGGACTTCTGACGTGACGATCATGACTGGGAATCGACTAAGACTGTCTACATGCTTCATTCTGGTGCCAGCACGATGTTCTATTTTAAAGGAAAAATCTTGAAGGTACATAAGCCACTGTACTACTTCACGAGGGACGTCTTTCTTTGTTGTTGTCATCTTAAAGGCAGCACAATCAGTGATGAGATCGAATTCGATCCCCATAAGATAATGCCTCATCTTTTTTATTGCTAAATATGCGGTTTTCACTTCTAAGAAGTAGCTGTGTAATTTTTCCTCCTGCGGCGTCGTCTTCTTGCTCCAGTACATAACAGGGTGCCACTTGTTGTCATGCTGCTGGAAAAGTGTTGCCCCAAAACCATCCTTCGACGCGTCTACGTGCAGCTGAGTCTTTGCATTCTGTTTGAAAATTTTTAGGACGGGCTCGCTTGTTAAAGACGCCTTCAGGTTTTCTACAGCTCGAATCTGCAAACTATCGATTTTAAATTCTGCGTCTTTCTTTAGGAGTTCAGTGAGTGGTCTTGCCATTAATGCGTACTCTCGGATAAATTTTCGGAAATACCCCGTCAGTCCAAGAAATGCCTGTACTCCTCATTTGGGTATTGGAAAATTTTGCACAGCTTTTATTTTTTCCTGGCCTGGCCAAACATGTCCGTTTTCTATTTCGTGTCCCAAAAAGCTTATTTTCTCCTTCAAGAATTGGCATTTTGACCATTTGATTTCCAAGCCAAACTTTTCACCCTGCTTTAAGACGATCTGTATGTTTTTAAGGCATTGCTCCGCCGAATCACCAAACACAACTATGTCATCTACGTATATCTCCATTATGCCATCATTTATTAACTTCTGGAAGATATAGTTAACATATCGAACGAAGACGGCCGGTGAGTTACAGAATCCGAAAAGAGCTCTGTTAAATTCGTAAAGACCTTCCTTTGTAACAAATGCCGTGTATTTTCGGCATTGCTCGTCAACTGCAACATGGAAAAAACCGTTTCTAATGGACCTACATTACTGTAAAAAATTTGGCTGCTTGCATCTTCTCTAAGACCTCCTCTACGATGGGAACGGGGAATCTATCTTTCAAAACAAGAGTGTTTAATTTGCGATAGTCTTTCTTTTTGGCCAGAACTACCTTGCTTGCTACGTCCGAACACGATTCTCGAATAATACCACTGCTTAGCCATTCCTCTACTTGTTTCTTAACAAATTCTCGCTCAGGGATCGACAAGCGACTTGGACTTTCACGGAAGACAATGTTGTCCTTTGGTATGATACTTAGTTTTATTGGGCATTCTTCAGGGTTACTTTTCGGCTAGTAGTTGTATATCATTTCTTTCACAGCAGTCGTATGTTTGGGATTTACGTTTATATCAAAATCTTCGGTAGAGCTTACCACGTTGAATACATTTGACTGGGAGGGTTCTTCATTATTTTGCATCTGTGTCGCCGCAAAGGTATAACCCCTGCTAGTTAGAGTTATAGTGAATTTCTCTAGGAAATCGTATCCGACCAATACGTCAACTTTAAGGTTTGCGTCCGGAACAACTAAAAACGTGTGCGTAGTTATAAGTCCATCAACTTCAACCGCGTCCAAAAATTCACCCAGCACTGAGGTTGCGACGTTGACTAAACCGAACAGCTTTAGAAAAGATTTTTGTAGTACACGATTACCGAACGCCTTTGTATATTTGTCTTTCCGCATCAATGAAACGTCTGCTCCAGTGTCAATCAAGCACATCATTTTATTTTTCCCGATTTGCATCTCCTTAACGCGATTTTCTTTGAACACGACATTCACATTGGACTTTACATCTGGACAATGTTTGGCAATATGGCCCACACCGTTGCACTTGAAGCATTTTAGGTCGCCCTTACACTCAGCTATCTTATGGTCAGCGGACCCACAGTTATAGCAATGCTGTTGCTTTCGGTTAAATGGATTTTCCTGTTTTTCAGCGCGATCGAAATTCGGCTCTGCCAACTCAAACCGAGTTCTGAGCTCAATTATTCGTCAATTAAAACTTCACACAAATCTTCATAGTTTGATACTGCAACCGTTTCGAGGAACAATTTAGCTGTTCCACTCATTTTGTTTCTGGCGTTGACGTATTTTTGTTTCTCGTTTAATTCGTAAGCTTAGGCATTTTCGTCAAAATTCACCAAACATTGCCTAATGGGGATCGAGACACCAACGTCAAACGTCAAAATTAGGAACCACTTTCGCAAAGCTTTCCACCGAAACACCACTTTTATTTTCCCCAATTTCACATTTTTCTGCAATCATTTTCATTAGTTTGGCCAAGTCCCCGTTGTTCACAAATGTGTGTGAATCTTCAAAGTCTATATTGCTAATTTTGTCTGCAAATTCTTGGTCAACTTCGTCCGATTTTAATGGCAAACTTTCGTCAAGTTGAGATTGTGTATGTAACGGCTTGAGCTCTGCAATAGCTGTCTCTTTTTCACTACTTTGATCGCCTATATTGAATGTTTTTTCGCCAATGCTCCTTCTATTTAATTGAAATGTGCTGTTTTGCACATCTTCGTTAAGTTTTTCTGGATTCTTCTTTGATGTAGTAGAATTATTGTTTTGCGCAGTATTTTTCTTCTTTTTATTTGTTCTCATCATAATTTCACAACTTCTTAAACAATTTCACAAAGAGTTAATTGTTGCACATAGTTCATTTCACTGGCTGCTCGGATCGGTTGAGCCCCCATGTAAGATTTATTATAAGATTATAGGTTTATTTAATATGAATACGATTAAGTATATAGCCGAACAGGTAAATGAATGTTAATACAGATTTCCAATGACCGACAGAAATTCGCGACTACTTTTGACAACTTTCAACTTTATTACGACTTCTGCGACTGGCTTCTTCGACTTGCTTTTTT
The DNA here is from genome assembly GCF_018153835.1 of Drosophila eugracilis. Classification (NCBI taxonomy): domain Eukaryota; kingdom Metazoa; phylum Arthropoda; class Insecta; order Diptera; family Drosophilidae; genus Drosophila; species Drosophila eugracilis. The sequence continues at coordinate 82,160 of NW_024572812.1, read as the reverse complement.
GACTACTTCTCGACTCTCCTTCTCTTATCTTCTTCGGCGCTGCAAACTTCTCATCTGTCCAAATTTAGCATATTAGCAAAGGGTGGGAATGATGGGTGGTTTGTGTCAAGGATGGGTATGCCAACTTGTGAGGTGATCGTAACCATGCCACCTTACATTCATTGTGTTGAAGGTGCCAGCCTGCATGATAAGTTTTACCTTATCAATTGCGCAGTTCTTAGTCATTTCCTTGACGGCATGCTTAGTGGAATAATTCCTTGCTAATTCTAGTGATAGTCCGTCTGATATATATGCTCCTTCTAAGGCTTTCGTCACGCTGTAGGTTCATCAGTTTTGCTGACAATACTTCTACAGTTTCGCCCTTGACGTTGCCTTTTAGTCTAGAAATCACCTCGAAAATCGTTGTTTCGTTTCCTATTAGATTTCTAGCGGAAACCTTTAGTTTTGTTTCTATTACGGAAACTGCGAGTCTGGGTCAGGTCAGGTTCTGCTATGGGAGTGTTTAGAACATTCGGTACTACTATTTCTAATTTTTGTTTAACCGATATTAAATTAGATCGTAGTCGTATCAGAAGTTTAGATACCTGATACAAATGATCAAATAATTCAATCTCTCTCTGTGACCTTGTATTACTATTCGTGCTTCGTTAAACTTCTCTACTAATATTTGAACATGTTTTCTGACTGTGTTCTTCTGGATTGGTCTATTCTGGGTTAGTGACTTATACGATTTGTCAAAATTAGTTTTGACAATTCATTCAATTCATTCCAATCCATTATTGGATTGCATGGGCATTGCGCTTAGTTTAGCCATTTTTTCTTTATTTTTTAAATTATATCTGTATATAATTATTTTTATTGTTATTATACCCGTTACTCGTAGAGTAAAAGGGTATACTAGATTCGTTGAAAAGTATGTAACAGATAGAAGGAAGCTTTTGCGACCCTATAAAGTATATATATTCTTGATCAGGATCAATGGCGAAGTCGATTGAGCCATGTCCGTCTGTCCGTCCGTCCGTCCGTCCGTCCGTCCGTATGAACGCTGAGATCTCAGGAACTATAGCAGATACAAAGCTGAGATTAAGCATGAAGATTCTTGAGGTCCCGGGACAGCGCAAGTTTATTACAGCATCCTGCCACGCCCACTCTAACGCCCACAAATCGCAAAAAACTAAAATTGCTGAAATCTCAGGAACTATTGTAGATAGAAAGATGAAATTCAGAAAGTATAATCTTTAGATGACAGCGCATTTTATAGTGCTACTACTATCCGGCCACACCCACCCATACGCCCACAAGGCTCAAAAGACGGTTTTCGGATTTTCTAGAAAAGCTGATATCTCGGTAACTATAAGAGATAGAAAGTTCGGATCAAGCATGTATGTTTCTATGATGCTCCCAATGCGAATTGTTTTTTTCCGATCACGCCACGCCCACTCTAACGCCCACAAAACCCGAAAAACCAAAAATGCAAAAATCTCGAAAACTATAAAAGCTACACAATTTTGCTTAAGAAAACGTATTTAGGAGATGCCTCTGCAACTTGCCACGAAGTTGCATCCGGCCACGCCTACTGTAACGCCCACAAACCGCGGAAAACTGTGGAGTCTATAATATTATTATGAATGACTTTGTTTGACCTTGTGTAACTTATTTCTGTTAATATCTATCGATTTACAAAAGATTTTTCAAATCGGAACATTATTTCGCTATTTATGAAGAAATTAAGGTTATAAGGCTCCACATGGGCAGTGACGTCACTATAAGCATACTCAACATACTTCCTCTGACAATAGGTGGCGCCTTGTGAATTTCCACTAGCAAAATTAATATTTTAAAATTGTGTAAAACAGTAACGGGTATCTTATAGTCGCGGCACTCGACTATAGCGTTTCCTCTTGTTTTTATTTATTACATATATATTGTATGTTTATACAATGTTGCTTAGATTTTATCCAGGTCATTCACACATCTATTCTGCAGCTTATATATTTATTAAAAGAAAGTTACGCACATTATGCCAACCATGATTATTAAAAGTACATGTACCCAATATAAATCAATATTATTCGATTCTATTTTGTTTATGACATTGGCAGTGGAATCCACTGTTTTTATGTCCAAAGTCATTTTTGTAGGTGGTACATATATCTTTATGTTATAATTTGGAATATAATTATTATAGTTTTCTATTGAGGATTTGCTTATTGTTTTATCTCTTATCTATCTTTAAAGGTTTCTACCTATTGTTTTGCATAGCTTTACGGGCTACACGACTAATTGGACGGAGAAGGTTCCGCTCAATCTTACAATTTATATTATATTATTTATAAAAAAATATGCATCGCAGTGCAATAAAAAAAATATGCAACGCAGTGCATGGGTTAATCCTGCGTCCTCTTCTGCGACGTTTGTTCAGATGCTCTTTTCGGTCCGCGTCAGCGCACGGTCGTGCCTCCCACACTTGGTATCTGCTGCTGTTGTCCTGGGCCTATAGGCTCAGGCGGTGCCGGTGCTGGTTTCGCACAGGAATCTTCTCCCATGGAGGTGTAAGGGGCGGATGCCTCTGGCACTAGTTGTTTTTCCCTGTGCATGTATATTCACAGTGCACACTGCTTAGTGGCTCTGGGCAGTCGGCGGGGCAGGCGATGGAGGTTTAGTTTTTATTTTCGTTAATAAATTTTGTAACTGGGTGAGTTGTGACTCAGAAAGTCAAGTTCACTTTGCAGCTTTACAGCTGTGGCCCATGGCTGGGTTGGTTCGTTTGTATATAATAGCCACTTCTAGTGCGATATTCTTTTTTGTATTTCATTTTTTACACCAGCCCGCCTCATCACACTCGACTCACTCAGTTTTATTTTTTTTTTATATATTCCGTAGATTGAAGGATCGCAGGAGACACACGTCATAACACCTCTTTTTCAACTTCGAGCTCTCCCGGTCGGTCCTTTGACAGCCTCCTGGTATCCCAAGTCCAGCGTGAATGAGTTACGTTAATATCCTAGTGCACAAAATATTATATATTTATTCTCCAGATTTCTGGATTCCTTCTGCTTCTTCCTCTTGTTAAGCTGGTTTCTTAATGCCTCGCTTGTTTTTTCTTATTGCACGGCGTTATTTATTTTTGAGTTGTTAGCGGTTTTGGGATCTAACAGTCAGCGCGCACGTCCTGTCATCTTCGGGTCCTGTCACGGTCGCCATGAAATATATAACAAATTGGTTCTTCTTTGTTCGTTCTTTATTTGATGTTAAGGGAGCAGCAGTGATGCCGCTCCCAGGCTTGGATTGATTGTGTCTTTACAATATTCTTTTAAATCTAATTAAGGCTAAGTCTCGTTGCTGCGCTGCTCGCAGGCGGCGGCAGGGAGACGGCTATCTGTGTACTTATGTATATAAACATATGCCCTCTTATGTGAGGAGCGCGAGGGGTATGCACATGCGGTCTGTTTATGCAATTATGCCGACGCAAGCACTTTCTGCGTGTGACCTAAGCCATAGCGATCGGTTCATATTTCGGCCACTTCGGGTTTATGACGGGGACCATGAATTAGGTAAACACTGCAACGAACTGTTACAGTGCGTAGTCTTTAAGTACTCGGTACAGTGGGTATTCAATATTAGTGCATACTACAACCTCCGACAAGTAGCCATCTAGAAGCAACAAGGTACTAATACAATATGAAAACGAAGAGGCGATGACTTCTGGCTCTGAACCCTCAGAACCAACCACTTGCAACGAAAAGTCCAAACGAAACACTAAAATGAGAGAAGATTAGACATACAAGAGTACATGATAAACAAAAAAAAAAACAAGAGGAAACGCCTTAGTCGAGTACCGCGAATAGTAGATACCCGTTACTGTTTTACACAATTTTAATATATTAATTTTGCTAGTGGAAAATCACATGGAGCCATATATTGCCAGAGGAAGCATGTTGAGAAATTGATAGTGACGTCACAAACCATGTGAGGCCTTATAACCTAAGTTTCTTCATAAATAGCGAAATAATATTCCGATTTAAAAAATCTGTGTTAGATCGATAGATATTGACAGAAATAAGGTCAAACGAAGGCATTCATAATAATATTATAGACGCCACAGTTTGCCGCGCTTGGTTGGCGTTAGAGTGGGCGTGGCATGATGCAGTGCCATCTTTTCAATACGTATTCTTAAGCACAACTTTGTAGCTTTTATAGTTTCCGAGATTTTCGCATTTTTGTATTTTTGGGTTTTGTGGGCGTTAGATTGGGCGTGGCTTGATAAAAAAAAACAACTCGCATTGGGAGCATCATAAAAACCTACATGCTTAATCCGAACTTTTTTTTCATTTATAGTTACTGACATATCAGCTTTTCTAAAAAATGCAAAAACCGTCTTTTGAGCTTGGTGGGAGTATGGGTCGGTGTGGCCGGATAATAGTAGAACTATAAGATGCGCTCTAATAGTTCCTGAGATTTCAGCGATTTTAGTTTTTCACGATTTGTGGGCGTTAGAGTGGGCGTGGCAGGATGCTTTAATAAATTTGCGCTGCGTAGGGACCTCAAAAATCTTCATGGGTAATCTCATTTTTGTATCTCTTATAGTTCCTGAGATCTCAGCGTTCATACGGACAGACGGACATGGCTCAATCGACTTCGCTATTGATCCTATTGATAAAGAATATATATTCTTTATAGGGTCGGAAATGCTTCCTTCTACCTGTTACATTCTTTTCAACGAATCTAGTATACCCTTTTACTCTACGAGTAACGGGTATAATCAACAATAATTGATCAATTCCTTTCCCATCCCAGTCAACTTTCTAAGGTACAATTCTATCTCTATCATCAGCAATTTTTATAATCTTAAACAATTTACAAAGGCAGACTTAGCTTTCTGCTTACCTGATTTTAGGATCCACTACGATAATAATAATCAGTAATAATCTTTAGGAAAGCGACCATTTCCATATCTATATTAAAATGCTCAATTACGACAACCAACCCTGCAAATACTATCCAAGGTTCATCACCAAACTAGCTGATTGGAAAAATTATGAAAGTCTTACAGACTACAATAGTAACAAAACACCTATAGCCACAAGCACCAATCAAGAAGCTTGCGAGATAAAATAAATATCCGCAATATTTCAATCCAAAAGATTCCCCAAACACAATTACCAAAACAGCACCACAACTTCCCAGGGTAAAATAAAAATCTAGACAACATTAAAAAACAAACAAGAGGAAACGCTATAGTCGAGTGCCGCCACAAAAAGATACCCGTTACTTTTTTACACAATTTTAAAATATAAATTTTTCTAGTGGAATTTTACAAGTCGCTACCTATTGTCAGAGGAAGCATGTTGAGTAATTGATAGTATCGTCACGAACCATTTTTTTTCACGACTCCCGTTGCTTGACGTGCAACCCTCCTCCCGCCCAACCGACCGAGGGGCGCTGCCGTCTGACGTACGGCTCGGAACACGGGGATAGATCCGAGTGGAATAGTAAAGATACGAGGAAAGTTAGTTTTGTGCTAAATGGATTAGTATCGAAACTTTCACAGTGTTAGGAGAAGAGTCAGAAGTAATGTTATAAAGATCATTGTTGGTTGAACATAGTACCCGAAATGGTTCATGTTGAAAAAGTTCGAACTACAATGCTCTAAGAATAGGGGAATATAGTTTCTAGTAATCCTAAGGGGAACATGGAAATTTAAGCGGCCTAGAAGGGCCTGGCTATCAATTTCACCCCTAAGAAGATTATGGATAAGGACGACACCAAGCGTCGTCCTACGATTAGCGAGGGATGGCAAATTGATTAGTAAGAGTCTATTTTATAAGACGGAAGGTGTATGTTTACATCCCAGTTGAGACCGCGGAGAGCAAATATTAAAAAATTCTTTTGGATGGATTCAATAAGGCACTGGTGAACCCGATACTCGGGGTCCCAGCTAGATGATCCATATGTTTTGGTAACATAGGGGTCGTTAAATTCCTTCGACCACCTTTTAGTGAAACCAAGCACTCCTCTAGCTTTATTAACCATAGAGGAAATATGGTCAAAAAACTTAGGTTTTGCATCGAGTAAGATGCCAAGATCTTCAACTGCATTAATTCTTTCCAGAGCTACTCCATGCAGAGTATAAGTGGTTACTTTAGGTCTTAGGCGACAGAAGGTCATTGCTTTGCACTTAGAGCCATTAAGATTTAATAAGTTTTCAGAGCACCAGCTTTGAAAATTATTAAGGTCAGATTGCTGTTTCACCTGGTAGGAGGCATCGGTATATTGCAGACAGAGTTTGACATCATCTGCATACATGTAAGACTTATTATAAGATTATAGGTTTATTTAATATGAATACGATTAAGTATATAGCCGAACAGGTAAATGAATGTTAATACAGATTTCCAATGACCGACAGAAATTCGCGACTACTTTTGACAACTTTCAACTTTATTACGACTTCTGCGACTGGCTTCTTCGACTTGCTTTTTCGACTACTTCTCGACTCTCCTTCTCTTCGGCGCTGCCAACTTCTCATCTGTCCAAATTTAGCATATTAGCAAAGGGTGGGAATGATGGGTGGTGTGTGTCAAGGATGGGTGTGCCAACTTGTTAGGTGATTGTACCCATGCCACCTTACATACTCGTACATAAGTACTTGGGAGTCATTCACATCCAAGGGAAGGTCATTAATGAATAAAGTAAAAAGTAACGGGCCAAGGTGGGTCCCCTAAGGGACCCCGGAGGAAGCATAGATTAAAGCAGACACTGAATTTTTAAAAAGAACTCGTTGCGTTCTACCTGTGAGGTAACTGCTAATCCAACCCAGAAGATCAGTAGGAAAACCGATAAGATCGAGTTTTTCCAAAAGAAGGCCGTGATTCACGGAGTCAAATGCTTTACTGAAGTCACTGTAAATGACATCCGTCTGAAGTTTATTTTGGAAATCAGTGATCACGAAGGATGTTAGTTCCAGAAGATTGGTAGTGGTAGACCGTTGTTTCAAAAGGTCATGCTGGCATGGAGATATGTGATGCCTTAAAACCTAAATTTCTTCATAAATAGCAAAATAATGTTCCGATTTAAAAAATGGCAGGATGCTGTAATAAATTTGCGCTGCGTAGGGACCTCAAGAATCTTCATGGGTTATCTCATTTTTGTATGAGGAAAATCCTGAAGTCCATAGTTATAGGTTGTTTTGTAGCTTTAAGGAGATACCTGAAGTACCTAGTTTATTACTATTATTATTAGTTAAGAATAAAACATAATTTTGAATATTAATGCGTGGGCTCTCCTTGGTAACAACGGTCGGTCGCACTGCTGGGCCTGACAAGGGGGCACACCACACAAAGGGATTTCGGGGAACGGGCACACTGACTCCAGACACGGGGTCCATAAGGAGGACCGGAAAAAAAGAAAAGAGAAAGAGAGAAAAGTCACTTTTGCGGTCGATCTCGCTCAGGTAAGATCAGCTCTCTCTCGCATTTGGGCACCCTCACCAGCATTAGTCAATTTGGTCGGATTTAGCCTAGGGCTAAATCTAATACATCCGACTCGGTCATACCGAGGGAGCACTGCCATCGGCCACTCGCCGATGCTCGCCAGCAGCAGATCCACTGGATTACTGCCGCCACTTTCGCAACAGTCCCACAGGGGCTTTGCATTTCTCGCGCGTCGGACCCCAAGGGCCTCGCGTCATATTTCGCAAGAGACCCACAGGGGCTCTGCATCTCTCAAGCGTCGGACCCAAAGGGTCTCGCGTCATCTCTCGCAAGAGACCCACAGAGGCTTTGCATTTCTCACGCGTCGGACGCGTCGGGCCCCGCTTCATCTCTTACCAGAGACCCACAGGGTTTCTATTCATTCTTTCTCATACCGAACCCCATGATTCACTTCTCTCTCTACATTCGCATTCGCTCGCGTGACTGGCTCCCGAGCCGGCTCTATCATTTCTTTTATTTTCCCCTCTTTCTTAGCTAGCCGATCACCAAGACGGCCTGGCCCTGTCCCCACGCGGCTCCCCGACGGCACACTTCAGAGCATCGGAAGCCCGGCTACCCACTTCGGAAGCTCTTCCTCCCAGTCCTGCAGACCGCCCACGGCGAGGACCAGCCGATCTCTTATAATCAACTCTGTAACCCTCGATTTGCAATAAACAACTCAAACCTGTTCTATCCTTAATAAAACAACCTGCGTCATACACTGGGTGGAATCTTCTTTTCAGCAACCACGCCTGACATCAAACTAAATGTTGGAACGAACTGCTGGCATCCGGTGAACTGTCCCAGCCACCCCAAAGCAGGACCGTCACACGGCGCCCAAACAGGTTTAAGTGGTTTCAGGAAGAAGGACACCAAGAGAATAATGATGAGCTGGGTATACCTGGCTACGAAAGCAGAACTGGTAGAATACGCGAGTGAGTTCAGCGTAGACCCAAGCGGTGGGTCAAGAAAATTAAGACAGGGGTTGACGATATATTCAAATAGCACGGAACACACAGAGGACGTCAGGACAAGATTGATGAAGGTATCAAATAAGTACAATAAAATGGAAACACCGGGTGGAGGAGTCCAGGTCGAGCCGCACGGCAAAAAGATGACCACAAGAGAGGAAACAGGGAACACTGGAGAAAGGATAAAAGTGGAAACCCTAGAGAGAGTGAGGAGTTGGGGAATACGGTACCAGGGCACATCCAACCCACTGGAGTTCCTAGGCAAAATGGAGGAATGGGCCACACGATATGGCATAGAAAAGTATGCATTGGTACAGACGATGCCATTTATCCTAGAAGGCGCCGCAGAGGACTGGTGGAATACGACGCCGAGTCGGATGAGGACGTGGGTGGTGCTGAGAAGTACTGGAGTACTTCCTGGCGCCGAGGTATCAAGAGCAGTTGGGTGTGTAATTCGGACAACTGCGGCAAAATGAGGAGGAACCAACACGAACATACGCGATTGAGCTGAGGAAGCTAATGAGATTCACCGACCACTCAGAGGAGGAAAAGCTGGATAGGATATACAAAAACTGTCGGAGTAAGATAAAACTGTATGCACGAAGATCAGGCTTTTCATCTCTAACGGAGTTCCTAACACTGCCAGAAGAAGTGGAGGAAATTGAGGCGACAGAGAGACAGGTACAACCGGCAGAGGCAGGGAATTGCGGACTCAGGCCAGAAATCTGTATGAGATGTGGAGGAACAGGACATGCCACAAGAGCATGCGGAAACCCGCCTAGGCTATTCTGCTGGGTGTGCGGAAGGAACGAGAAGAGGACAACGGAGTATTTTAGAGCCCGGTCGGGAAACGCAGGAGGCTTGAGCAGGTAACGCTGGCAGCTCAAGACCAAACACAAGCACCAGGGGGGTAGAGTCGATAAGCTACGATGGATTTCAGGTGACGGCAGAGGTAAGAATCGTTACAAGGAGGGCGAAGGGAATAATAGACACAGGGGCGTCGGGAAACGTACTCGACAGGAGGAGGTATCAAACATTGACGAAGCAGGGTAGGTGGAACGGGGCAGGGGAAGAAATAACCCTGGCAAACGGGACAAGACAGAAGGTAGACGAGGAGATCCAGACGTTCCTGGAAGACCAAATGCTGGTGTTCGAGACGATGAAGGGGTGCAGTACGATCGCAACGCACACAATATACATGAAGGACGAAAGACCAGTAAAGCAACGTTATTACCCACGGAACCCCAAACAGCAGACCATTATAAACGGGAAAGTGGATGAACTTCTGGACCAGGGGCTTATAGAACCCTCGCGAAGCTCGTACTGCGCATCGGTAGTCTTGGTGCGGAAAAAAAACAACGAGTGGAGAATGTGCGTGGACTACTGGTTGCTAAATGAGGAAACGGAAAAAGATGCGAACCGGGTACCGAGGATGGATTTTATATTGAACCAACTCCGGGAAGCCAGGTTCATTAGCACAATCGATTTGAAAGCAGGGTATTGGCAAATACCATTACACGGCGTTCACAGTGCCGGGACGAGGCCTATTCCAATGGAGGGTAATGCCATTTGGACTTACTACGGCACCGGCAACATCCCAGTGAGCCCTAGATACCATCATAGGGCCGGAAATGGAGACATTTGCGTTCGTGTATCTGGATGACATAGCATCTGGAAAAGCTGCAGGAAGTATTCAGGAGGCTCCAAGAGGCGAACTTAAAAATCAACGCAGAAAAATGCCATTTTTCCAAAAAGAGCTGAGATATCTGGGACACATCGTGACCGATCATGGAATAAGGACGGACCCGGACAAGGTAGCAGCCATAAGAGAGTTACCAACACCAAGCAGACCAAAGGAGGTCCACAGCTTTTTGGGGATGGCGTTACCGTACAGGAAATTTATCCCGGGATTTTCAGAACAGAACTGATAAGAAAGGGAACAAAATTCGACTCGCAACCCCGGCACCAAGAAGCATTCTAACGAATAAAGTCCATCTTATCGCGGGCGCCAGTGCTGGCTTGCTCGGACTTCACTAGGCAGTTCGGATTGCAAACAGATGCCTATTGAGATAAAAGTTGCAAGAACAGGACAGGAATGGCTGGAAGAGAAATACGAGGAATGTCGGAAGAACCCCGGAAACGAGGGATATAGGATCGAAGGCGGCCGATTGTATAAGCAGGGCACCAAGGGTAGAGACCCTAACCCCTGGAAACTGTGCATCACAAGAGAAGAAATACAATCGGTGTTACGCGAAAACCATTGCCAAAGGACGGCAGGCCACCTGGGAACATTTAAGACAATCAGGAGGATCACAAAGCAGTATTTCTGCCCTGGACATCATAAACCTCGTGAAGGCGTGCGAGACCTGTCAGCGGTACAAGGCATCGCAACAACATAAAGATGCTGACGAGGATTGCCGACGCCCCATGGGAAACTTCGTGCGTTGATATTGTGGGCCCACTATCAAGGACAAAAGCACGGGAATACTATACTAGTAGTAGAAGTGGATAAGTTCTCAAAATGGGTGTAATTAACGGCGGTGCAGGCAACGGCAGACACTTTTCTGAAGGTATTTCGGGAAAAGGTCATTGCAAGGGTTGGAGCGCCGAAAACCCTAATATAATAAAATGGGGTGCAATTCACCGGAAGGAATACCAAGATGGCCATGGAGTTCTGGGGAATACGGCAGCAGTTCACTGCACTGTACACACCACAACAGAACTCAACCAAGCGCACGAACCGCACAGTAAAGACCATAATAGCGGAGTTGACAGGAGAAGAACAAACCAAATGGGACGAGAACGTGCCGGAGTTACTGCTAGCATATAACAGCAGCATCTCGGAATTTACCTGTTATAGCCCGACAAGGTCACCGAAGGCTCCGGCCTTGTAATGGAATCAGTCCCCAGCAGATGGGAAAGGCTGAAGGATACCAGGTCGGAAGCATACAGGAACATGGAAGACGGGGCGGAAAACCAGAAACGGCACCCAATAACTCTTGTAGTATGCACATATATTGAATACCCACTGTACCGAGAGTACTTAAAGGGTGCGTACTGTAACACTTTGTTGCAGTGTTTACATAATCCAAAGTCCCGGTCATAAACCCTAAGTGGCCGAAATATGAACCGATCGTTCTGGCTTAGCCCGCACACAGTGCTAGTGTCAGCATAATCGTAACAAACGGTCAGCATATGCATACCCCTCGCGCCTCCACATGAGAGCGCATAACAACGTATTTTATTATATTCCTTTATACATAAGTACATAGCCGTCTCTCTCCCGCCGCCTGCGAGCAGGGCAGCTACGAGACTTAGCCTTACTTAGACTTAAGAAATATTGTAAAAGACAGAGACATTTTGATCGTTGGAGCGGCACCTCAGCTGCTCCTTCCAAATAAAAAACCAACCAAACTTAACCTTTGGGTTTAATCCTTTTATCACATGGCGACCGTGACAGCGATGGAAGGACATCGAGGGACTAGAAGGATACATCGAGAAGAATATACCCAGGAGGATAAAAAAAAAACTACAAAAAAACTTAAACTGGAAATTGCGAAATAGATAAATCGACGAAATAAAAATCTGAGTGAGTAGAGTGAAAGTAATGGGCAATCGCGGAGGAGTTGCGAAAAAAATAAAAAAAAGGGTAGCACACCTAAAGTGGCTACTCTACGTAAATACTCCACCTCCCGCGTGGGCTACGGCCCAAAAACTGCAAACAGTACTTGATTTTCAGCAAGAACAGTTAATAAGTAACAAAAATAAATGCCCAAAGATTGCCGCCACTCACTCAGTACCGATAAGGAAAATTAATGAAAAAATAATAACAAAACCTCAATCACCCAAGCCATTACCGAAACTAAAAAAGACGTGCCCGAAGGATTGCCCTGGACCACAGGACAGCCCCAACTGCAACCACACCTGTGCGAGGACCGGCACCGGTAACGCCTGAGTCCAAAAGGCCCCGGACAGCAGCAGCAGAAAATAGAGTGCGGGAATACGCCACCTCCTGCGCCACCGAGGGAACGTCAGCGTAGCCAAACCTTCGACGACCAGCTGACGTGGAAAAAAAAGGAAATCAACTGAGCAGAAATATGTTTTTTTAACCCATGCACTGCATTGCATAATTTTTTTGATTGCACTGCGATGCATATTTTTTTTATATAATATAATATTTTTTGAAAAATTGAGCGGAACCTCTTTTGCCCAATTTGAATGTATGGCCCGTATAGCTGTACAATTAATAGGTAGGAAAAGATGTTAGATAAAAACTCAGATTTAAAAAAAAAATTTTAATTTAATGAGAAGTAATAGCATAATTAAAACAGATCAAATAAATGATTCTGACTATTACTTCCCAGAAAAATTAAGTAACATTACAAAATATGACTCAGAGAAAAAAAAATAGAAATTGATTTGATGATTGATTTAAAATAATTTTGACAGATCGTACAAGTCTCTAACTCAGAATAGACTCATTCAAAAGAACACGGTTAGGAAGCACGTTGAAATATTAGTAGAGTGCTTTAATGAAGCGCGTATGCTAATACATGATCATAGGGAAAGATTAAATCAAGATCATTGGTCAAAGGTATCGAAACTTTTAATACGACTACGATCTAATTTAATATTTATTAAACAAAAGTTCAGTTTAGAAATATCATTACCAACCGTTCTAAACACTCCAATAGCAGTTGACACTGCACCTGACTCGGGATCAAAAGAAACGAACGAATCTGAGTCAGAAGAGCTTCCCAAAGTAAACCCCAAAATAGAAGATGAAGATTTGAATAATCTTACTATTCCGGCGGTATACACTGATCTGAATAATTCTACAGATTCAGATACTTCGAGCGTCAAAGAATACAAAATAGATAAATCCATCACAACGGCACAATCAAATATTGATTTTATTAATACAGCATCTAAGCTTATACCAGTTTTTGATGGTAAGGCTGAAAATTTAACAAGTTTCATTGATGCTTTACAAATAATACAATCAATAAAAGGCCAGCACGAAGAATTAGCTATTTCCATTATTAAAACAAAGCTAAAAGGTGTGGCCAGGAATTGAGGTATTATCAGCGTATTATCAGTTGAGGTATTATCAGCGAAGCTGATGAATCTACAGCAGCGCAATAAAACTGCTAACCAATACACACAAGAAATTGGGCAGATGACGAAAGCCTTAGAAGGTGCATATATATCAGATAGTTTATCTTTAGAGCTAGCCAGGAATTATTCCATGCAGCATGCAGTCAAAGCAATGAATAAAAACTGCACAATCGATAAGGTAAAACTTATCATGCAAGCTGGCACATTCAGTACTATGTACGAAGCCGTTTCCAAATTTGTTAATAGTTGCACTGAAGCAACTGGGCAGTCAAACACTGTCCTATATTATAAGAATTATCCACAGCGCGGCTCAAATCGCCGACGTGGCAGTTATAGAGGTAGTTTTCGTGGTAATCACAATAACTACAACAACGGTAATTATAACAACAATTATCAGAATAACAATAGAGGGCGAGGCCCATATAGAGGAAACTATAGAGGCAGTGGTAACTCGAATCGAGGCCACAATAGCAATAACCAAGGCAATGTAAGAATGACGCAATATAATAACCAAAACACATCGGAAAACTCCCAAAACCCTTAAAATATTCAACAATAAATGAAGTGAGAGTTCACACCATTAATCTCAGCAAAAATATATTCGTTTCATTTTTTAATGTAGCTACTGGGAAAGAACTTATATTTTTAATAGACACAGGTGCAGACATTTCCATTCTAAAAGAAACTTCGGATAATTTCCAATACATCCAAAATGATTACATCATAGACATAAAAGGCATAAGTCAAGATATAATAAAATTCAAAGGTATAGTTTTTATAGAGATACAGACCACCAATTACATAATTCCACACGATTTTCATATCCTAAATTCACATTTCCCAATTCCATGCGTTGGACTAATAGGCATCGACTTTATCAAAAAATACAACTGTCAATTAGACTTCTAGCCATCTGAAGATTGGCTTATAATTAGACCCAATAATTTAAAATTCCCAATTAAAGTGCCAATAGCTCATAGTTCTGGCAATAATTCAATACTTCTGCCAGCAAGATCCCAAGTTATTCGGAAAGTTGAACTTAATTCAAAAGCAGACAGTGTATTAATTCCAAATCAGTAAATTCAACATGGTATTTACGTTGCAAATACAATAGCAACATCCAATAATGCCTTCATAAGACTATTAAACACAACAAATACCGACCAAGTAGTGAGTACAGATAATCTAACATATGAATCACTTTCGAACTACGATGTAGTCAACACAAATCCAGACAATAGAAAAAAATCCGTAATATCACAACTGTCAAAAAACTTCCCTCCACAGTTCAAGTCTCAGCTTACTAGCCTATGCACCCAGTATAGCGATATATTCGGATTGGAAACCGAATCAATAACCACAAATAATTTTTATAAACAGAAACTGAGATTAAAAGATGATGAACCAGTTTATATAAAGAACTATCGAAGCCCACATAGTCAGGTGAACGAAATACAAAAACAAGTAGAAAAATTAATCTCAGACGGGATTGTCGAACCGTCAGTATCCGAGTATAATAGCCCATTGTTACTTGTTCCTAAGAAATCATCCCCCGGATCAAATGCAAAGAAATGGCGATTAGTAATTGACTATCGCCAGATACTCTTCATGTCTCGACTTAATGTCAGGATTCCATCAAATTGAACTAGAAAAAGGTTCAAGAGATATAACGTCTTTTTCAACGAGCAACGGCTCATATCGCTTCACTCGATTACCCTTCGGATTAAAAATAGCTCCTAATTCGTTTCAGAGAATGATGACTATTGCGTTCTCTGGTCTAGAACCTTCTCAAGCGTTTCTTTATATGGATGACTTAATAGTAATCGGTTGTTCCGAAAAACTTATGCTTAAAAACTTAACAGATGTTTTTGAGAAATTCAACCTAAAACTACATCCAGAAAAATGTTCATTTTTTATGCATGAAGTGACTTTTCTAGGTCATAAATGCACTGGTAAAGGAATACTTCCAGATGACAAGAAATACGATGTCATTATGAACTACCCAGTTCCGCACGACACGGACAGTGCTAGACGTTTTGAAGCATTCTGTAATTATTATAGACGTTTTATAAAAAATTTCGCCGACTATTCACGGCACATAACAAGATTATGTAAAAAGAATGTTCCTTTTAAATGGACGGATGAGTGTAAAAATGCATTCCAATACTTAAAAACAAAACTTATGGAACCTACCTTGCTACAATATCCAGATTTCACTAAAGAATTCTGTATAATAACAGATGCAAGTAAGCAAGCATTTGGAGCGGTTTTAACTCAAAATTATAATGGTCTCCAACTTCCCATTGCATACGCATCAAGAGCATTTACAAAAGGTGAAAGTAACAAGTGTACTACTGAGCAGGAATTAGCTGCAATTCACTGGGCGATATTACATTTCAGACCATATATATATGGAACACATTTTTTAATAAGAACAGACCGTAGACCTTTAATATACCTTTTCTCAATGACCAATCCCAGTTCTAAACTGACACGTATGAGGCTCGAACTAGAAGAATACGACTTTACAGCCGAATATTTAAAGGGAAAAGATAATGATGTAGCTGATGCGTTGTCAAGAATAACCATCAAAGATTTACAAAATATAACTAGAAATGTATTAAAAGTCATTACTAGATATCAAAGTAGACAAAAATTCCGCGCGGAAAATCAAGAACAAGAATTGCCAATGCAATCTTTAAATAAAGCTTCTAAGCCCAACGTATACGACGTCATAAACAATGATGAAGTACGTAAAGTAGTGACCTTGCAGATAAAAAACATGTTATGTTTATTTACACAACCCGGTGACCCAAATAACAAATTTAAAAGAAAAAGAAGCAATTTTGTCTACATTTCATGATAATACAATTCAAGGAGGTCATACTGGCATATCAAAAACTTTGAACAAAGTAAAAAGACACTATTTCTGAAACAGCATGTCTAAAAATATAACTGAGTACGTAAGAAAATGTCAAAAATGCCAGAAATCAAAAATAACTAAACACACAAAGACCCCTTTAACAATTACAGACACACCAATAAATGCTATCAACAGAGTGAAAGTGGACACTATTGGTACACTACCAAAATCAGAAAATGGCAATGAGTATGCAGTCACTTTAATATAATAGTACAACTATAAGATGCGCTGACATCTACAGATTATACATACTGACTTTCAATTTTCTAGCTCTAATAGTTCCTGAGATTTCAGCGATTTTAGTTTTTCGCGATTTGTGGGCGTTAGAGTGGGCGTGGCAGGATACTGTAATAAATTTGCGCTGCGTAGGGACCTCAAGAATCTTCATGGTCAATCTCATTTTTGTATCTCTTATAGTTCCTGAGATCTCAGCGTTCATACGGACAGACGGACGGACAGACGGACATGGCTCAATCGACTTCGCTATTGATCCTGATCAAGAATATATATATTATATAGGGTCGGACACGCTTCCTTTTACCTGTTACATTCTTTTCAACGAATCTAGTATACCCTTTTACTCTACGAGTAACGGGTATAATCAACAATAATTGATCAATTCCTTTCTCATCCCATTCAACTTTCTAAGGTACAATACTATCTCTATCATCAGCAATTTTTATAATCTTAAACAATTTACAAATGCAGACTTAGCTTTCTGCTCACCTGATTATAGGATCCACTGCGACTTTAAAATTTGTAATAATCTGTAGGAAAGCGATTATTTCCCTATCTATATTAAAATGTTTAATTACGACAAACAACCCTGCAAATACTATCCGAGGTTCATCACCAAACTAGCTGATTGGAAAAATTATGAAAGTCTTACAGACTACAATAGCAACAAAACACCTATAGCCACAAGCCCCAATCAAGAAGCTTGCGAGATAAACTAAATATCCTCAATAGTTCAATCCAAAAGATTCCCCAAGCAAAATTACAACGTCCCAGAGTAAAATAAAAATCTAGACAACATTAGAAAACAAACAAGAGGAAACGTTATCGTTGAGTCGCGCGACTATAAGATACCCGTTACTGTTTTACACAATTTTAAATTTTTAATTTTGCTAGTGGAATTTTACAAGGCGCCTAAATTTCTTCATAAATAGCGAAATATTGTTCCGATTTAAAAAATCTTTGGCAAATCGATAGATATTAACAGAAATGAGTTATACAAGGTCAAACGAAGGCATTCATAATAATATTATAGACACCACAGTTTTTCGCGCTTTGTGCGTGTTAGAGTGGGCGTGGCATGATGCAACTTCTTGGCAAGCTGCAGTGCCATCTTTTAAATACGTATTTTTGAGCACAATTTGTAGCTCTTATAGTTTCCGAGATTTTCGCATTTTGTATTTTTGGGTTCTGTGGGAGTTAGAGTGGGCGTGGCTTGATCAGAAAAAAACAACTCGCATTGGGAGCACCATAAAAACCTACATCCTTAATCCGAACGTTTTTGTCATGTATAGTTACCGAGATATCAGCTTTTGTAAAATATGCGAAAACCGTCTTTTGAGCTTGGTGGGAGTATGGTTGGGTGTGTCCGGATAAAAGTACAACTATAAGATGCGCAGAAATCTAAATATTATACATACTGACTTTCAATTTTCTAGCTCTAATAGTTCCTGAGATTTCAGCGATTTTAGTTTTTCGCGATTTGTGGGCGTTAGAGTGGGCATGGCAGGATGCTGTAATAAATTTGCGCTGCGTAGGGACCTCAAGAATCTTCATGGTTAATCTCATTTTTGTATCTCTTGTAGTTCCTGAGATCTCAGCGTTCATACAGACAGACGGACGGACAGACGGACACGGCTCAATCGACTTCGCTATTGATCCTGATCAAGAATATATATACTTTATAGGGTCGGAAATGCTTCCTTTTACCTGTTACATTCTTTTCAACGAATCTAGTATACCCTTTTACTCTACGAGTAACGGGTATAATCAACAATAATTAATCAATTCCTTTCTCATCCCATTCAACTTTCTAAGGTACAATACTATCTCTATCATCAGCAATTTTTATAATCTTAAACAATTTACAAATGCAGACTTAGCTTTCTGCTCACCTGATTATAGGATCCACTGCGACTTTAAAATTTGTAATAATCTGTAGGAAAGCGATTATTTCCCTATCTATATTAAAATGTTTAATTACGACAAACAACCCTGCAAATACTATCCGAGGTTCATCACCAAACTAGCTGATTGGAAAAACTATGAAAGTCTTACAAACCACAATAGCAACAAAACACCTATAGCCACAAGCACCAATCAAGAAGCTTGCGAGATAAACTAAATATCCTCAATAGTTCAATCCAAAAGATTCCCCAAACACAATTACCAAAACAGTACCACGACGTCCCAGGGTAAAATAAAAATCTAAACAACATTAGGAAACAAACAAGAGGAAACGCTATCGTCGAGTGCCTCGACTATGAGATACCCGTTACTGTTTTACACAATTTTAAAATTTAAATTTTGCTAGTGGAGTTTTTTAAGGCGCAACATATTGTCAGAAAAAGCATGTTGAGTAATTGATAGTGACTTCACAAAGCATGTGATGCCTTAAAACCTAAATTTCTTCATAAATAGCGAAATAATGTTCCGATTTAAAATATCTTTGGTAAATCGATAGATATTAACAGAAATAAGTCATACAAGGTCAAACGAAGGCATTCATAATAATATTATAGACGCCACAGTTTTCCGCGCTTTGTGGGTGTTAGAGTGGGCGTGGCATGATGCAACTTCGTGGCAAGTTTCAGTGCCATCTTTTAAATACGTATTCTTGAGCACAATTTGTAGCTCTTATAGTTTCCGAGATTTTCGCATTTTGTATTTTTGGGTTTTGTGGGAGTTAGAGTGGGCGTGGCTTGATCAGAAAAAAACAACTCGCATTGGGAGCACCATAAAAACCTACATCCTTAATCCGAACGTTTTTGTCATGTATAGTTACCGAGATATCAGCTTTTCTAAAAAATGTGAAAACCGTCTTTTAAGCTTGGTGGGAGTATGGTTGGGTGTGGCCGGATAATAGTACAACTATAAGATGCGCTGACATCTAAAGATTATACATACTGACTTTCAATTTTCTAGCTCTAATAGTTCCTGAGATTTCAGTGATTTTAGTTTTTCGCGATTTGTGGGCGTTAGAGTGGGCGTGGCAGAATACTGTAATAAATTTGCGCTGCGTTGGGACCTCAAGAATCTTCATGGCTAATCTCATTTTTTTATCTCTTATAGTTCCTGAGATCTCAGCGTTCATACGGACAGACGGACGGACAGACGGACGGACAGACGGACATGGCTCAATCGACTTCGCTATTGATCCTGATCACGAATATATATACTTTATAGGGTCGGAAACTCTTCATTTTACCTGTTCCATTCTTTTCAACGAATCTAGTATACCCTTTTACTCTACGAGTAACGGGTATAATCAACAATAATTGATCAATTCCTTTCCCATCCGAGTCAACTTTCTAAGGTACAATACTATTTACAAATGCAGACTTAGCTTTCTGCTCACCTGATTTTAGGATCCACTGCGACTTTAAAATTTGTAGTAATATTTAGGAAAGCGATTATTTCCCTACCTATATTAAAATGTTTAATTACGACAAACAACCCTGCAAATTCTATCCATTTTTTGTCGGCGTTAGAGTGGCCGTGGCTTGATCAGAAAAAAACAGCTAGTATTGGGAGCATCAAAAAAAGTACATGCTTAATCCGAACTTTTTTTCATTTATAGTTACCGGTATATCAGCTTTTCTAAAAAATGCGAAAACCGTCTTTTGAGCTTGGTTGGAGTATGGTTGGGTGTGGCCGGATAATAGTACAACTATAAGATGCGCTGACATCTAAAGATTATACATACTGACTTTCAATTTTCTAGCTCTAATTGTTCCTGAGATTTCAGCGATTTTAGTTTTTCGCGATTTGTGGGCGTTAGAGTGGGCGTGGCAGGATGCTGTAATAAATTTGCTCTGCGTTGGGACCTCAAGAATCTTCATGGTTAATCTCATTTTTGTATCTCTTATAGTTCCTGAGATCTCAGCGTTCTTACAGACAGACGGACGGACAGACGGACGGACGGACGGACATGGCTCAATCGACTTCGCTATTGATCCTGATCAAGAATATATATACTTTATAGAGTCGGAAACGCTTCCTTTTATCTGTTACATTCTTTTCAACGAATCTAGTATACCCTTTAACTCTACGAGTAACGGGTATAATCAACAATAATTGATCAATTCCTTTCCCATCCCAGTCAACTTTCTAAGGTACAATACAATCTCTATCATCAGCAATTTGTATAATCTTAAACAATTTACAAATCAGATTTAGCTTTCTGCTAACCTGGTTTTCGTATCCACTGCGACTTTAAAATTTGTAATAATCCTTACGAAAGCGATTATTTCCCTATCTATATTAAAATGTTTAATTATGACGAACAACCCTGCAAATACTATCCGAGGTTCATCACCAAACTAGCTGATTGGAAAAATTATGAAAGTCTTACAGACTACAATAGCAACAAAACACCTATAGCCACAAGCACCAATCAAGAAGCTTGCGAGATAAACTAAATATCCTCAATAGTTCAATCCAAAAGATTCCCCAAACACAATTACCAAAACAGTACCACGACGTCCCAGGGTAAAATAAAAATCTAGACAACATTAGAAAACAAACAAGAGGAAACGCTATCGTCGAGTGCCGCGACTATAAGATACCCGTTACTGTTTTACACAATTTTAAAATTTTAATTTTGCTAGTGGAATTTTACAAGGCGCCACCTATTGTCAGAGAAAGCATGTTGAGTAATTGATAGTGACGTCACAAAGCATGTGATGCCTTAAAATCTAAATTTCTTTATAAATAGCGAAATAATGTTCCGATTTAAAAAATCTTTGGTTAATCGATAGATATTAACAGAAATAAGTTATACAAGGTCAAACGAAGGCATTCATAATAATATTATAGACGCCACAGTTTTCCGCGCTTTGTGGGTGTTAGAGTGGGCGTGGCATGATGCAACTTCGGGGCAAGTTGCAGTGCCATCTTTTAAATACGTATTTTTAAGCACAACTTTGTAGCTCTTATAGTTTCCGAGATTTTCGCATTTTTGCATTTTTGGGTTTTGTCGGCGTTAGAGTGGGCGTGGCTTGATCAGAAAAAACAACTCGCATTGGGAGCATCATAAAAACGTACATGCTTAATCCGAACTTTTTTTCATTTGTAGTTACCGGTATATCAGCTTTTCTAAAAAATGCGAAAACCGTCTATTGAGCTTGGTGGGAGTATGATTGGGTGCGGCCGGATAATAGTACAACTATAAGATGCGCAGAAATCTAAATATACATACTGACATTCAACTTTCTAGCTCTAATAGTTCCTGAGATTTCAGCGATTTTAGTTTTTGCGATTTGTGGGCGTTAGAGTGGGCGTGGCAGGATGCTGTAATAAATTTGCGCTGCGTAGGGACCTCAAGAATCTTCATGGTTAATCTCATTTTTGTATATCTTATAGTTCCTGAGATCTCAGCGTTCATACGGACAGACGGACAGACGGACGGACAGACGGACAGCCAGACGGACGGACAGACGGACGGACAGACGGACGGACAGACGGACATGGCTCTTGTAGCTCTTATAGTTTCCGACATTTTCGCATTTTGTATTTTTGGGTTTTGTGGGAGTTAGAGTGGGCGTGGCTTGATCAGAAAAAAACAACTCGCATTGGGAGCACCATAAAAACCTACATCCTTAATCCGAACGTTTTTGTCATGTATAGTTACCGAGATATCAGCTTTTCTAAAAAATGCGAAAACCGTCTTTTGAGCTTGGTGGGAGTATGGTTCGGTGTGTCCGGATAATAGTACAACTATAAGATGGCCAGAAATCTAAATATTATACATACTGACTTTCAATTTTCTAGCTCTAATTGTTCCTGAGATTTCAGCGATTTTAGTTTTTCGCGATTTGTGGGCGTTAGAGTGGGATTGACAGGATGCTGTAATAAATTTGCGCTGCTTAGGGACCTCAAGAATCTTCATGGTTAATCTCATTTTTGTATCTCTTATAGTTCCTGAGATCTCAGCGTTCATACGGACAGACGGACGGACAGACGGACATGGCTCAATCGACTTCGCTATTGATCCTGATTAAGAATATATATACTTTATAATAGTGATAGTGACGTCACAAAGCATGTGATGCCTTAAAATCTAAATTTCTTCATAAATAGCGAAATAATGTTCCGATTTAAAAAATCTTTGGTTAATCGATTGATATTAACAGAAATAAGTTATACAAGGTCAAACGAAGGCATTCATAATAATATTATAGACGCCACAGTTTTCCGCGCTTTGTGGGTGTTAGAGTGGGCGTGGCATGATGCAACTTCGGGGCAAGTTGCAGTGCTATCTTTTAAATACGTATTTTTAAGCACAACTTTGTAGCTCTTATAGTTTCCGAGATTTTTTGTATTTTTGGGTTTCTTCGGCGTTAGAGTTGGTGTGGCTTGATCAGAAAAAAACAACTCGCATTGGGAGCATCATAAAAACGTACATGCTTAATCCGAACTTTTTTTCATTTGTAGTTACCGGTATATCAGCTTTTCTAAAAAATGCGAAAACCGTCTTTTGAGCTCGGTGGGAGTATGGTTGGGTGTGGCCGGATAATAGTACAACTATAAGATGCGCTGACATCTAAAGATTATACATACTGACTTTCAATTTTCTAGCTCTAATAGTTCCTGAGATCTCAGCGTTCAGACGGACGGACAGACGGATATGGCTCAATCGACTTCGCTATTGATCCTGATCAAGAATATATATACTTTATAGGGTCGGAAACTCTTCATTTTACCTGTTACATTCTTTTCAACGAATCTAGTATACCCTTTTACTCTACGAGTAACGGGTATAATCAACAATAATTGATCAATTCCTTTCCCATCCGAGTCAACTTTCTAAGGTACAATACTATTTACAAATGCAGACTTAGCTTTCTGCTCACCTAATTTTAGGATCCACTGCGACTTTAAAATTTGTAGTAATATTTAGGAAAGCGATTATTTCCCTACCTATATTAAAATGTTTAATTACGACAAACAACCCTGCAAATTCTATCCATTTTTTGTCGGCGTTAGAGTGGCCGTGGCTTGATCAGAAAAAAACAACTAGTATTGGGAGCATCAAAAAACGTACATGCTTAATCCGAACTTTTTTTCATTTATAGTTACCGGTATATCAGCTTTTCTAAAAAATGCGAAAACCGTCTATTGAGCTTGGTGGGAGTATGGTTGGGTGCGGCCGGATAATAGTACAACTATAAGATGCGCAGAAAACTATATATTATACATACTGACATTCAATTTTCTAGCTCTAATAGTTCCTGAGATTTCAGCGATTTTAGTTTTTCGCGATTTGTGGGCTTTAGAGTGGGCGTGGCAGGATGCTGTAATAAATTTGCGCTGCGTAGGGACCTCAAGAATCTTCATGGTTAATCTCATTTTTGTATCTCTTATAGTTCCTGAGATCTAAGCGTTCATACGGACAGACGGACAGACGGACGGACAGACGGACAGACGGACAGACAGACGGACGGACAGACGGCCGGACAGACGGACGGACAGACGGACATGGCTCTTGTAGCTCTTATAGTTTCCGACATTTTCGCATTTTGTATTTTTGGGTTTTGTGGGAGTTAGAGTGGGCGTGGCTTGATCAGAAAAAAACAACTCGCATTGGGAGCACCATAAAAACCTACATCCTTAATCCGAACGTTTTTGTCATGTATAGTTACCGAGATATCAGCTTTTCTAAAAAATGCGAAAACCGTCTTTTGAGCTTGGTGGGAGTATGGTTGGGTGTGTCCGGATAATAGTACAACTATAAGATGGCCAGAAATCTAAATATTATACATACTGACTTTCAATTTTCTAACTCTAATTGTTCCTGAGATTTCAGCGATTTTAGTTTTTCGCGATTTGTTGGCGTTAGAGTGGGATTGACAGGATGCTGTAATAAATTTGCGCTGCTTAGGGACCTCAAGAATCTTCATGGTTAATCTCATTTTTGTATCTCTTATAGCTCCTGAGATCTCAGCGTTCATACGGACAGACGGACGGACAGACGGACATGGCTCAATCGACTTCGCTATTGATCCTGATCAAGAATATATATACTTTATAGAGTCGGAAACGCTTCCTTTTATCTGTTACATTCTTTTCAACGAATCTAGTATACCCTTTTACTCTACGAGTAACGGGTATAATCAACAATAATTGATCAATTCCTTTCCCATCCCAGTCAACTTTCTAAGGTACAATACAATCTCTATCATCAGCAATTTGTATAATCTTAAACAATTTACAAATTCAGACTTAGCTTTCTGCTAACCTGATTTTCGTATCCACTGCGACTTTAAAATTTGTAATAATCCTTACGAAAGCGATTATTTCCCTATCTATATTAAAATGTTTAATTATGACAAACAACCCTGCAAATACTATCCGAGGTTCATCACCAAACTAGCTGATTGGAAAAATTATGAAAGTCTTACAGACTACAATAGCAACAAAACACCTATAGCCATAAGCACCAATCAAGAAGCTTGCGAGATAAACTAAATATCCTCAATAGTTCAATCCAAAAGATTCCCCAAACACAATTACCAAAACAGTACCACGACGTCCCAGGGTAAAATAAAAATCTAGACAACATTAGAAAACAAACAAGAGGAAACGCTATCGTCGAGTGCCGCGACTATAAGATACCCGTTACTGTTTTACACAATTTTAAAATTTTAATTTTGCTAGTGGAATTTTACAAGGCGCCACCTATTGTCAGAGAAAGCATGTTGAGTAATTGATAGTGACGTCACAAAGCATGTGATGCCTTAAAATCTAAATTTCTTCATAAATAGCGAAATAATGTTCCGATTTAAAAAATCTTTGGTTAATCGATAGATATTAACAGAAATAAGTTTTACAAGGTCAAACGAAGGCATTCATAATAATATTATAGACGCCACAGTTTTCCGCGCTTTGTGGGTGTTAGAGTGGGCGTGGCATGATGCAACTTCGGGGCAAGTTGCAGTGCCATCTTTTAAATACGTATTTTAAAGCACAACTTTGTAGCTCTTATAGTTTCCGAGATTTTTTGTATTTTTGGGTTTTGTCGGCGTTAGAGTTGGTGTGGCTTGATCAGAAAAAAACAACTCGCATTGGGAGCATCATAAAAACGTACAATCTTAATCCGAACTTTTTTTCATTTGTAGTTACCGGTATATCAGCTTTTCTAAAAAATGCGAAAACCGTCTATTGAGCTTGGTGGGAGTATGATTGGGTGCGGCCGGATAATAGTACAACTATAAGATGCGCAGAAATCTAAATATTATACATACTGACATTCAATTTTCTAGCTCTAATAGTTCCTGAGATTTCAGCGATTTTAGTTTTTCGCGATTTGTGGGCGTTAGAGTGGGCGTGGCAGGATGCTGTAATAAATTTGCGCTGCGTAGGGACCTCAAGAATCTTCATGGTTAATCTCATTTTTGTATCTCTTATAGTTCCTGAGATCTCAGCGTTCATACGGACAGACGGACATGGCTCAATCGACTTCGCTATTGATCCTGATCAAGAATATATATACTTTATATGGTCGGAAACTCTTCACTTTACCTGTTACATTCTTTTCAACGAATCTAGTATACCCTTTTACTCTACGAGTAACGGGTATAATCAACAATAATTGATCAATTCCTTTCCCATCCGAGTCAACTTTCTAAGGTACAATACTATTTACAAATGCAGACATAGCTTTCTGCTCACCTGATTTTAGGATCCACTGCGACTTTAAAATTTGTAATAATATTTAGGAAAGCGATTATTTCCCTACCTATATTAAAATGTTTAATTACGACAAACAACCCTGCAAATTCTATCCATTTTTTGTCGGCGTTAGAGTGGCCGTGGCTTGATCAGAAAAAAACAACTAGTATTGGGAGCATCAAAAAACGCACATGGTTAATCTCATTTTTGTATCTCTTATAGTTCCTGAGATCTCAGCGTTCATACGGACAGACGGACGGACAGACGGACAGACAGACGGACGGACAGACGGACGGACAGACGGACATGGCTCTTGTAGCTCTTATAGTTTCCGACATTTTCGCATTTTGTATTTTTGGGGTTTGTGGGAGTTAGAGTGGGCGTGGCTTGATCAGAAAAAAACAACTCGCATTGGGAGCACCATAAAAACCTACATCCTTAATCCGAACGTTTTTGTCATGTATAGTTACCGAGATATCAGCTTTTCTAAAAAGTGCGAAAACCGTCTTCTGAGCTTGGTGGGAGTATGGTTGGGTGTGTCCGGATAATAGTACAACTATAAGATGCGTAGAAATCTAAATATTATACATACTGACTTTCAATTTTCTAGGTCTAATTGTTCCTAAGATTTCAGCGATTTTAGTTTTTCGCGATTTGTGGGCGTTAGAGTGGGATTGACATGATGCTGTAATAAATTTGCGCTGCGTAGGGACCTCAAGAATCTTCATGGTTAATCTCATTTTTGTATCTCTTATAGTTCCTGAGATCTCAGCGTTCATACGGACAGACGGACGGACAGACGGACATGGCTCAATCGACTTCGCTATTGATCCTGATTAAGAATATATATACTTTATAGGGTCGGAAACTCTTCATTTTACCTGTTACATTCTTTTCAACGAATCTAGTATACCCTTTTACTCTACGAGTAACGGGTATAATCAACAATAATTGATCAATTCCTTTCCCATCCAAGTCAACTTTCTAAGGTACAACACTATCTCTATCATCAGCAATTTTTATAATCTTAAACAATTTACAAATGCAGACTTAGCTTTCTGCTCACCTGATTTTAGGATCCACTGCGACTTTAAAATTTGTAATAATATTTAGGAAAGCGATTATTTCCCTAACTATATTTAAATGTTTAATTACAACAAACAACCCTGCAAATTCTATCCATCTTTTGTCGGCGTTAGAGTGGCCGTGGCTTGATCAGAAAAAAACAACTCGTATTGGGAGCATCAAAAAACGTACATGCTTAATCCGAACTTTTTTTTATTTATAGTTACCGGTATATCAGCTTTTCTAAAAAATGAAAAAACCGTCTTTTGAGCTTGGTGGGAGTATGGTTGGGTGTGGCCGAATAATAGTACAACTATAAGATGCGCTGACATCTAAAGATTATACATACTGACATTCAATTTTCTAGCTCTAATAGTTCCTGAGATTTCAGCGATTTTAGTTTTTTGCGATTTGTGGGCGTTAGTGTGGGCGTGGCAGGATGCTGTAATAAATTTGCGCTGCGTAGGGACCTCAAGAATCTTCATGGTTAATCTCATTTTTGTATCTCTTATAGTTCCTGAGATCTCAGCGTTCATACGGACAGACGGACGGACAGACGGACAGACAGACGGACGGACAGACGGACGGACAGACGGACATGGCTCTTGTAGCTCTTATAGTTTCCGACATTTTCGCATTTTGTATTTTTGGGGTTTGTGGGAGTTAGAGTGGGCGTGGCTTGATCAGAAAAAAACAACTCGCATTGGGAGCACCATAAAAACCTACATCCTTAATCCGAACGTTTTTGTCATGTATAGTTACCGAGATATCAGCTTTTCTAAAAAATGCGAAAACCGTCTTTTGAGCTTGGTGGTAGTATGGTTGGGTGTGTCCGGATAATAGTACAACTATAAGATGCGCAGAAATCTAAATATTATACATACTGACTTTCAATTTTCTAGCTCTAATTGTTCCTGAGATTTCAGCGATTTTAGTTTTTCGCGATTTGTGGGCGTTAGAGTGGGATTGACAGGATGCTGTAATAAATTTGCGCTGCTTAGGGACCTCAAGAATCTTCATGGTTAATCTCATTTTTGTATCTCTTATAGTTCCTCAGATCTCAGCGCTTATACAGACAGACGGACGGACAGACGGACATGGCTCAATCGACTTCGCTATTGATCCTGATTAAGAATATATATACTTTATAGGGTCGGAAACTCTTCATTTTACTTGTTACATTCTTTTCAACGAATCTAGTATACCCTTTTACTCTACGAGTAACGGGTATAATCAACAATAATTGATCAATTCCTTTCCCATCCAAGTCAACTTTCTAAGGTACAACACTATCTCTATCATCAGCAATTTTTATAATCTTAAACAATTTACAAATGCAGACTTAGCTTTCTGCTCACCTGATTTTAGGATCCACTGCGACTTTAAAATTTGTAATAATATTTAGGAAAGCGATTATTTCCCTAACTATATTAAAATGTTTAATTACGACAAACAACCCTGCAAATTCTATCCATCTTTTGTCGGCGTTAGAGTGGCCGTGGCTTGATCAGAAAAAAACAACTCGTATTGGGAGCATCAAAAAACGTACATGCTTAGTCCGAACTTTCTTTCATTTATAGTTACCGGTATATCAGTTTTTCTAAAAAATGCGAAAACCGTCTTTTGAGCTCGGTGGGAGTATGGTTGGGTGTGGCCGGATAATAGTACAACTATAAGATGCGCTGACATCTAAAGATTATACATACTGATTTTCAATTTTCTAGCTCTAATAGTTCCTGAGATTTCAGCGATTTAAGTTTTTTGCGATTTGTGGGCGTTAGGGTGGGCGTGGCAGTATGCTGTAATAAATTTGCACTGCGTTGGGACCTCAAGAATCTTCATGGTTAATCTCATTTTTGTATCTCTTATAGTTCCTGAGATCTCAGCGTTCATACGGACAGACGGACGGACACACGGACAAACAGACGGACGGACAGACGGACGGACAGAGGGACATGGCTCAATCGATTTCGCTATTGATCCTGATCAAGAATATATATACTTTATAGAGTCGGAAACGCTTCCTTTTACCTGTTACATTCTTTTCAACGAATCTAGTATACACTTTTACTCTACAAGTAACGGGTATAATCAACAATAATTGATCAATTCCTTTCCCATCCCAGTCAAATTTCTGAGGTGCAATATAATCTCTATCATCAGCAATTTGTATAATCTTAAACAATTTACAAATGCAGACTTAGCTAAAATGCGAAAACCGTCTTTTGAGCTCGGTGGGAGTATGGTTGGGTGTGGCCGGATAATAGTACAACTATAAGATGCGCTGACATCTAAAGATTATACATACTGACTTTCAATTTTCTAGCTCTAATAGTTCCTGAGATTTCAGCATACATACTGACTTTCAATTTTCTAGCTGTAATAGTTCCTGAGATTTCAGCGATTTTAGTTTACCGGTATATCAGCTTTTCTAAAAAATGCAAAAACCGTCTTTTGAGCTTGGTGGGAGTATGGTTGGGTGTGGCCGGATAATAGTACAACTATAAGATGCGCTGACATCTAAAGATTATACATACTGACTTTCAATTTTCTAGCTCTAATAGTTCCTGAGATTTCAGCGATTTAAGTTTTTTGCGATTTGTGGGCGTTAGGGTGGGCGTGGCAGTATGCTGTAATAAAGTTGCGCTGCTTAGGGACCTCAAGAATCTTCATGGTTAATCTCAGTTTTGTATCTCTTATAGTTCCTGAGATCTCAGCGTTCATACGGACAAACGGACAGAGAGACGGAGGGACAGACGGACGGACAGAGGGACATGGCTCAATCGATTTTGCTATTGATCCTGATCAAGAATATATATACTTTATAGAGTCGGAAACGCTTCCTTTTACCTGTTACATTCTTTTCAACGAATCTAGTATACCCTTTTACTGTACGAGTAACGGGTATAATCAACAATAATTGATCAATTCCTTTCCCATCCCAGTCAAATTTCTGAGGTGCAATATAATCTCTATCATCAGCAATTTGTATAATTTTAAACAATTTACAAATGCAGACTTAGCTAAAATGCGAAAACCGTCTTTTGAGCTCGGTGGGAGTATGGTTGGGTGTGGCCGGGTAATAGTACAACTATAAGATGCGCTGACATCTAAAGATTATAAATACTGACTTTCAATTTTCTAGCTCTAATAGTTCCTGAGATTTCAGCGATTTAAGTTTTTTGCGATTTGTGGGCGTTAGGGTGGGCGTGGCAGTATGCTGTAATAAATTTGCGCTGCGTTGGGACCTCAAGAATCTTCATGGTTAATCTCATTTTTGTATCTCTTATAGTTCCTGAGATCTCAGCGTTCATACGGACAGACGGACTGACAGACGGACAGACAGACGGAGGGACAGACGGACGGACAGAGGGACATGGCTCAATCGATTTCGCTATTGATCCTGATCAAGAATATATATACTTTATAGAGTCGGAAACGCTTCCTTTTACCTGTTACATTCTTTTCAGCGAATCTAGTATACCCTTTTACTCTACGAGTAACGGGTATAATCAACAATAATTGATCAATTCCTTTCCCATCCCAGTCAAATTTCTGAGGTGCAATATAATCTCTATCATCAGCAATTTGTATAATCTTAAACAATTTACAAATGCAGACTTAGCTTTCTGCTCACCTGATTTTAGGATCCACTGCGACTTTAAAATTTGTAATAATCTTAGAATAGCGATTATTTCCCTATCTACGAGGTGTGTTCAAAAAGTAAGGTGACTTTTCAAATTTCGCGGGCAACATATTTCCGATTATCGTTTTTTTTGTTTTGTTATATTGGTACACTCTTCCCTAACATCTGTACCAAGTTTCAATGGAACATCCTCTTTTGTTTGGTTGTGAGAGGCGTAAAGTTACAAGTTGTTTTGCGAGCTCGGCGATTTTTTGCTATCGAAAAATATGGATCAAAGGATTTGCATCAAATTTTGTGTAAAAAAGAAAATTAAGTGCTCTGAAACACTTGAAATGTTGACAGTGGCATACGGTGAAACTGTTCTGAGTAAAAAAAATGTGTACAAGTGGTACAAACTCTTCCAAGATGGCCGGGAAGATGCCAATGACCAGCCTCGCTCTGGACGCCCAAGCACGTCAACAACTGATGAAAACGTTCAAGCAGTGACGAAAATTGTTTTGGAAAATCGTCGAATCACTATCAGAGAAGTTGCTGAAGATGTCGGTATATCGCTTGGCTCGTGCCATGAAATTTTTTCAAACGTTTTGGGTATGAGTCGTGTGTCAGCGAAGTTTGTTCCGAAATTGCTGAATTTTGACCAAAAGAACCGTCGCATGAGCATCGCTCAAGAGCTGTTGAATGACGTCAACGACGACCCAGATTTACTCAAAAGGGTCATAACTGGTGACGAATCATGGGTATATGGTTATGATATCGAAACCAAAGCCCAATCGTCCCAATGGAAGAGCCCAGACGAGCCAAGACCGAAAAAAGCAAAAAATCGCCGAGCTCGCAAAATAACTTGTAACTTTACGCCTCTCACAACCAAACAAAAGAGGATGTTCCATTGAAACTTGGTACAGATGTTAGGGAAGAGTGTACCAATATAACAAAACAAAAAAAACGATAATCGGAAATATGTTGCCCGCGAAATTTGAAAAGTCACCTTACTTTTTGAACACACCTCGTATATTAAAATGTTTAATTACGACAAACAACCCTGCAAATACTATCCGAGGTTCATCACCAAACTAGCTGATTGGAAAAATTATGAAAGTCTTACAGACTACAATAGCAACAAAACACCTATAGCCACCAGCCCCAATCAAGAAGCTTGCGAGATAAACTAAATATCCTCAATAGTTCAATCCAAAAGATTCCCCAAACACAATTACCAAAACAGTACCACAACGTCCCAGGGTAAAATAAAAATCTAGACAACAAACAAGAGGAAACGCTATCGTCGAGTGCTGCGACTATAAGATACCCGTTACTGTTTTACACAATTTTAAAATTTTAATTTTGCTAGTGGAATTTTACAAGGCGCCACCTATTGTCAGAGAAAGTATGTTGAGTAATTGATAGTGACGTCACAAAGCATGTGATGCCTTAAAATCTAAATTTCTTCATAAATAGCGAAATAATGTTCCGATTTAAAAAATCTTTGGCAAATCGATAGATATTAACAGAAATAAGTTATACAAGGTCAAACGAAGGCATTCATAATAATATTATAGACGCCACAGTTTTCCGCGCTTTGTGGGTGTTAAAGTTGGCGCGGCATGATGCAACTTCGTGGCAAGTTGCAGTGCCATCTTTTAAATACGTATTCTTAAGCACAACTTTGTATCTCTTATAGTTTCCGAGATTTTCGCATTTTTGTATTTTTGCGTTTTGTCGGCGTTAGAGTGGGCGTGGCTTGATCAGAAAAAAACAACTCGCATTGGGAGCATTATAAAAACGTACATGCTTAATCCAAACTTTTTTTCATTTATAGTTACCGGTATACCAGCTTTTCTAAAAAATGCGAAAACCGTCTTTTGAGCTCGGTGGGAGTATGGTTGGGTGTGGCCGGATAATAGTACAACTATAATATGCGCTGACATCTAAAGATTATACATACTGACTTTAAATTTTCTAGCTCTAATAGTTCCTGAGATTTCAGCGATTTAAGTTTTTCGCGATTTGTGGGCGTTAGGGTGGGCGTGGCAGTATGCTGTAATAAATTTGCGCTGCGTTGGGACCTCAAGAATCTTCATGGTAAATCTCATTTTTGTATCTCTTATAGTTCCTGAGATCTCAGCGTTCATACGGACAGACGGACGGACAGACGGACAGACAGACGGACGGACAGAGGGACATGGCTCAATCGATTTCGCTATTGATCCTGATCAATATCAATATATATACTTTATAGAGTCGGAAACGCTTCCTTTTACCTGTTACATTCTTTTCAACGAATCTAGTATACCCTTTTACTCTACGAGTAACGGGTATAATCAACAATAATTGATCAATTCCTTTCCCATCCCAGTCAACTTTCTAAGGTACTATACTATACAATACTATCTCTATCATCAGCAATTTTTATAATCTTAAATAATTTACAAATGCAGACTTAGCTTTCTGCTCACCTGATTTTAGGATCCACGCCGACTTTAAAATTTGTAATAATATTTCGGAAAGCGATTATATCCCTACCCATATTAAAATGTTTAATTACGACAAACAACCCTGCAAATACTATCCATCTTTTGTCGGCGTTAGAGTGGCCGTGGCTTGATCAGAAAAAAACAACTCGCATTGGGAGCATCAAAAAACTTACATGCTTAGTTCAAACTTTTTTTTCATTTATAGTTATCGGTATATCAGCTTTTCTAAAAAATGCGAAAACCGTCTTTTGAGCTTGGTTGGAGTATGGTTGGGTGTGGCCGGATAATAGTTCAACTATAAGATGCGCTGACATCTAAAGATTATACATACTGACTTTCAATTTTCTAGCTCTGATAGTTCCTGAGATTTCAGCGATTTTAGTTTTTTGCGATTTGTGGGCGTTAGAGTGGGCGTGGCAGGATGCTGTAAAAAATTTGCGCTGCGTTGGGACCTCAAGAATCTTCATGGTTAATCTCATTTTTGTATCTCTTATAGTTACTGAGATCTCAGCGTTCATACGGACAGACGGACGGACAGACGGACGGACAGACGGACATGGCTCAATCGACTTCGCTATTGATCCTGATCAAGAATATATATACTTTATAGAGTCGGAAACGCTTCCTTTTACCTGTTACATTCTTTTCAACGAATCTAGTATACTCTTTTACTCTACGAGTAACGGGTATAATCAACAATAATTGATCAATTCCTTTCCCATCCCAGTCAACTTTCTGAGGTACAATACAATCTCTATCATCAGCAATTTGTATAATCTTAAACAATTTACGAATTCAGACTTAGCTTTCTGCTCACCTGATTTTAGGATCCACTGCGACTTTAAAATTTGTAATAATCTTTAGGAAAGCGATTATTTCCCTATCTATATTAAAATGTTTAATTACGACAAACAACCCTGCAAATACTATCCGAGGTTCATCACCAAACTAGCTGATTGGAAAAATTATGAAAGTCTTACAGACTACAATAGCAACAAAACACCTATAGCCACAAGCCCCAACCAAGAAGCATGCGAGATAAACTAAATATCCTCAATAGTTCAATCCAAAAGATTCCCCAAACACAATTACCAAAACAGTACCACAACGTCCCAGGGTAAAATAAAAATCTACACAACATTAGAAAACAAACAAGAGGAAACGCTATCGCCGAGTGCCGCGACTATAAGATACCCGTTACTGTTTTACACAATTTTAAAATTTTAATTTTGCTAGTGGAATTTTTCAAGGCGCCACCTATTGTCAAAGAAAGCATGTTGAGTAATTGATGGTGACGTCACGAAGCATGTGATGCCTTAAAATCTAAATTTCTTCATAAATAGCGAAATAATGTTCCGATTTTAAAAATCTTTGGTAAATCGATAGATATTAATAGAAATAAGTTATACAAGGTCAAACGAAGGCATTCATAATAATATTATAGACGCCACAGTTTTCCGCGATTTGTGGGTGTTAGAGTGGGCATGGCATGATGCAACTTCGTGGCAAGTTGCAGTGCCATCTTTTAAATGCGTATTCTTAAGCACAACTTTGTAGCTCTTATAGTTTCCGAGATTTTCGCATTTTTGAATTTTTGGGTTTTATTTTAGATAGATTTTTATTTTACCCCATACTGACTTTCAATTTTCTAGCTCCAATAGTTCCTGAGATTTCAGCGATTTTAGTTTTTCGCGAATTGTGGGCGTTAGAGTGGGCGTGGCAGGATGCTGTAATAAATTTGCGCTGCGTTGGGACCTCAAGAATCTTCATGGTTAATCTCATTTTTCTATCCCTTATAGTTCCTGAGATCTCAGCGTTCATACGGACAGACGGACGGACAGACGGACTGACAGACGGACGGTCAGACGGACATGGCTCAATCGACTTCGCTATTGATCCTGATCAAGAATATATATACTTTATAGAGTCGGAAACGCTTTCTTTTTACCTGTTACATTCTATTCAACGAATCTAGTATACCCTTTTACTCTACGAGTAACGGGTATAATCAACAATAATTGATCAATTCCTTTCCCACCCCAGTCAATTTTCTAAGGTACAATACAATCTCTATCATCAGCAATTTGTATAATCTTAAACAATTTACAAGTTCAGACTTAGCTTTCTGCTCACCTGATTTTAGGATCTAATGCGACTTTAAAATTTGTAATAATCTTTAGAAAAGAGATTATTTCCCTATCTATATTAAAATGTTTAATTACGACAAACAACCCTGCAAATACTATCCGAGGTTCATCACCAAACTAGCTGATTGGAAAAATTATGAAAGTCTTACAGACTACAATAGCAACAAAACACCTATAGCCACAAGCCCCAACCAAGAAGCATGCGAGATAAACTAAATATCCTCAATAGTTCAATCCAAAAGATTCCCCAAACACAATTACCAAAACAGTACCACAACGTCCCAGGGTAAAATAAAAATCTACACAACATTAGAAAACAAACAAGAGGAAACGCTATCGCCGAGTGCCGCGACTATAAGATACCCGTTACTGTTTTACACAATTTTAAAATTTTAATTTTGCTAGTGGAATTTAACAAGGCGCCACCTATTGTCAGAGAAAGCATGTTGAGTAATTGATAGTGACGTCACGAAGCATGTGATGCTTTAAAATCTAAATTTCTTCATAAATAGCGAAATAATGTTCCGATTTTAAAAATTTTTGGTAAATCGATAGATATTAATAGAAATAAGTTATACAAGGTCAAACGAAGGCATTCATAATAATATTATAGACGCCACAGTTTTTCGCGATTTGTGGGTGTTAGAGTGGGCGTGGCATGATGCAACTTCGTGGCAAGTTGCAGTGCCATCTTTTAAATGCGTTTTTTTAAGCACAACTTTGTAGCTCTTATAGTTTCCGAGATTTTCGCATTTTTGTATTTTTGGGTTTTGTCGGCGTTAGAGTGGGCGTGGCTTGATCAGAAAAAAACAACTCGCATTGGGAGCATCATAAAAACGTACATGCTTAATCCGAACTTTTTTTCATTTGTAGTTACCGGTATATCAGCTTTTCTAAAAAATGCGAAAACCGTCTATTGAGCTTGATGGGAGTATGGTTGGGTGTGGCCGGATAATAGTACAACTATAAGATGCGCTGACATCTAAAGATTATACATACTGACTTTCAATTTTCTAGCTCTAATAGTTCCTGAGATTTCAGCGATTTTAGTTTTTCGCGAATTGTGGGCGTTAGAGTGGGCGTGGCAGGATGCTGTAATAAATTTGCGCTGCGTTGGGACCTCAAGAATCTTCATGGTTAATCTCATTTTTCTATCCCTTATAGTTCCTGAGATCTCAGCGTTCATACGGACAGACGGACGGACAGACGGACTGACAGACGGACGGTCAGACGGACATGGCTCAATCGACTTCGCTATTGATCCTGATCAAGAATATATATACTTTATAGAGTCGGAAACGCTTTCTTTTACCTGTTACATTCTATTCAACGAATCTAGTATACCCTTTTACTCTACGAGTAACGGGTATAATCAACAATAATTGATCAATTCCTTTCCCACCCCAGTCAATTTTCTAAGGTACAATACAATCTCTATCATCAGCAATTTGTATAATCTTAAACAATTTACAAGTTCAGACTTAGCTTTCTGCTCACCTGATTTTAGGATCCAATGCGACTTTAAAATTTGTAATAATCTTTAGAAAAGAGATTATTTCCCTATCTATATTAAAATGTTTAATTACGACAAACAACCCTGCAAATACTATCCGAGGTTCATCACCAAACTAGCTGATTGGAAAAATTATGAAAGTCTTACAGACTACAATAGCAACAAAACACCTATAGCCACAAGCCCCAATCAAGAAGCTTGCGAAATAAACTAAATATCCCCAATAGTTCAATCCAAAAAAATCCCCAAACACAATTACCAAAACAGTACCACAACGTCCCAGGGTAAAATAAAAATCTACACAACATTAGAAAACAAACAAGAGGAAACGCTATCGCCGAGTGCCGCGACTATAAGATACCCGTTACTGTTTTACACAATTTTAAAATTTTAATTTTGCTAGTGGAATTTTACAAGGCGCCACCTATTGTCAGAGAAAGCATGTTGAGTAATTGATAGTGACGTCACAAAGCATGTGATGCCTTAAAATCTAAATTTCTTCATAAATAGCGAAATAATGTTCCGAATTAAAAAATCTTTGGTAAATCGATAGATATTAACAGAAATAAGTTATACAAGGTCAAACGAAGGCATTCATAATAATATTATAGACGCCACAGTTTTCCGCGCTTTGTGGGTGTGCAGTGCCATCTTTTAAATGCGTATTCTTAAGCACAACTTTGTAGCTCTTATAGTTTCCGAGATTTTCGCATTTTTGTATTTTTGGGTTTTGTCGGCGTTAGAGTGGGCGTGGCTTGATCAGAAAAAAACAACTCGCATTGGGAGCATCTTAAAAACGTACATGCTTAATTCGAACTTTTTTCATTTTTAGTTAGCGGTATATCAGCTTTTCTAAAAAATGCGAAAACCGTCTTTTGAGCTTGATGGGAGTATGGTTGGGTGTGGCCGGATAATAGTACAACTATAAGATGCGCTGACATCTAAAGATTATACATACTGACTTTCAATTTTCTAGCTCTAATAGTTCCTGAGATTTCAGCGATTTTAGTTTTTCGCGAATTGTGGGCGTTAGAGTGGGCGTGGCAGGATGCTGTAATAAATTTGCGCTGCGTTGGGACCTCAAGAATCTTCATGGTTAATCTCATTTTTCTATCCCTTATAGTTCCTGAGATCTCAGCGTTCATACGGACAAACGGACGGACAGACGGACTGACAGACGGACGGTCAGACGGACATGGCTCAATCGACTTCGCTATTGATCCTGATCAAGAATATATATACTTTATAGAGTCGGAAACGCTTCCTTTTACCTGTTACATTCTATTCAACGAATCTAGTATACCCTTTTACTCTACGAGTAACGGGTATAATCAACAATAATTGATCAATTCCTTTCCCACCCCAGTCAATTTTCTAAGGTACAATACAATCTCTATCATCAGCAATTTGTATAATCTTAAACAATTTACAAGTTCAGACTTAGCTTTCTGCTCACCTGATTTTAGGATCCAATGCGACTTTAAAATTTGTAATAATCTTTAGAAAAGAGATTATTTCCCTATCTATATTAAAATGTTTAATTACGACAAACAACCCTGCAAATACTATCCGAGGTTCATCACCAAACTAGCTGATTGGAAAAATTATGAAAGTCTTACAGACTACAATAGCAACAAAACACCTATAGCCACAAGCCCCAATCAAGAAGCTTGCGAAATAAACTAAATATCCTCAATAGTTCAATCCAAAAAAATCCCCAAACACAATTACCAAAACAGTACCACAACGTCCCAGGGTAAAATAAAAATCTACACAACATTAGAAAACAAACAAGAGGAAACGCTATCGCCGAGTGCCGCGACTATAAGATACCCGTTACTGTTTTACACAATTTTAAAATTTTAATTTTGCTAGTGGAATTTTACAAGGCGCCACCTATTGTCAGAGAAAGCATGTTGAGTAATTGATAGTGACGTCACAAAGCATGTGATGCCTTAAAATCTAAATTTCTTCATAAATAGCGAAATAATGTTCCGAATTAA
This sequence comes from Drosophila eugracilis, assembly GCF_018153835.1. Classification (NCBI taxonomy): domain Eukaryota; kingdom Metazoa; phylum Arthropoda; class Insecta; order Diptera; family Drosophilidae; genus Drosophila; species Drosophila eugracilis. The sequence goes on along the minus strand of NW_024572812.1, from coordinate 42,925 downwards.
AAAATCTTTGGTAAATCGATAGATATTAACAGAAATAAGTTATACAAGGTCAAACGAAGGCATTCATAATAATATTATAGACGCCACAGTTTTCCGCGCTTTGTGGGTGTGCAGTGCCATCTTTTAAATGCGTATTCTTAAGCACAACTTTGTAGCTCTTATAGTTTCCGAGATTTTCGCATTTTTGTATTTTTGGGTTTTGTCGGCGTTAGAGTGGGCGTGGCTTGATCAGAAAAAAACAACTCGCATTGGGAGCATCTTAAAAACGTACATGCTTAATTCGAACTTTTTTCATTTTTAGTTAGCGGTATATCAGCTTTTCTAAAAAATGCGAAAACAGTCTTTTGAACTTTGTGGGACTATGGTTGGGTGTGGCCGGATAATAGTACAACTATAAGATGCGCTGACATCTAAAGATTATACATACTGACTTTCAATTTTCTAGCTCTAATAGTTCCTGAGATTTCAGCGATTTTAGTTTACCGGTATATCAGCTTTTCTAAAAAATGCGAAAACCGTCTTTTGAGCTTGGTGGGAGTATGGTTGGGTGTGGCCGGATAATAGTACAACTATAAGATGCGCTGACATCTAAAGAATTTACATACTGACTTTCAATTTTCTAGCTCTAATAGTTCCTGAGATTTCAGCATACATACTGACTTTCAATTTTCTAGCTCTAATAGTTCCTGAGATTTCGGCGATTTTAGTTTTTTGCGATTTGTGGGCGTTAGAGTGGGCGTGGCAGGATGCTGTAATAAATTTGCGCTGCGTTGGGACCTCAAGAATCTTCATGGTTAATCTCATTTTTGTATCTCTTATAGTTCCTGAGATCTCAGCGTTCATACGGACAGACGGACGGACAGACGGACTGACAGACGGACGGACAGACGGACATGGCTCAATCGACTTCGCTATTGATCCTGATCAAGAATATATACGCTTTATAGAGTCGGAAACGCTTCCTTTTACCTGTTACATTCTATTCAACGAATCTAGTATACCCTTTTACTCTACGAGTAACGGGTATAATCAACAATAATTGATCAATTCCTTTCCCATCCCAGTCAACTTTCTAAGGTACAATACAATCTCTATTATCAGCAATTTGTATAATCTTAAACAATTTACAAGTTCAGACTTAGCTTTCTGCTCACCTGATTTTAGGATCCAATGCGACTTTAAAATTTGTAATAATCTTTAGAAAAGAGATTATTTCCCTATCTATATTAAAATGTTTAATTACGACAAACAACCCTGCAAATACTATCCGAGGTTCATCACCAAACTAGCTGATTGGAAAAATTATGAAAGTCTTACAGACTACAATAGCAACAAAACACCTATAGCCACAAGCCCCAATCAAGAAGCTTGCGAAATAAACTAAATATCCCCAATAGTTCAATCCAAAAGATTCCCCAAACACAATTACCAAAACAGTACCACAACGTCCCAGGGTAAAATAAAAATCTACACAACATTAGAAAACAAACAAGAGGAAACGCTATCGCCGAGTGCCGCGACTATAAGATACCCGTTACTGTTTTACACAATTTTTAAAATTTTAATTTTGCTAGTGGAATTTTACAAGGCGCCACCTATTGTCAGAGAAAGCATGTTGAGTAATTGATAGTGACGTCACAAAGCATGTGATGCCTTAAAATCTAAATTTCTTCATAAATAGCGAAATAATGTTCCAAATTAAAAAATCTTTGGTAAATCGATAGATATTAACAGAAATAAGTTATACAAGGTCAAACGAAGGCATTCATAATAATATTATAGACGCCACAGTTTTCCGCGCTTTGTGGGTGTGCAGTGCCATCTTTTAAATGCGTATTCTTAAGCACAACTTTGTAGCTCTTATAGTTTCCGAGATTTTCGAATTTTTGTATTTTTGGGTTTTGTCGGCGTTAGAGTGGGCGTGGCTTGATCAGAAAAAAACAACTCGCATTGGGAGCATCTTAAAAACGTACATGCTTAATTCGAACTTTTTTCATTTTTAGTTAGCGGTATATCAGCTTTTCTAAAAAATGCGAAAACAGTCTTTTGAACTTGGTGGGACTATGGTTGGGTGTGGCCGGATAATAGTACAACTATAAGATGCGCTGACATCTAAAGATTATACATACTGACTTTCAATTTTCTAGCTCTAATAGTTCCTGAGATTTCAGCGATTTTAGTTTACCGGTATATCAGCTTTTCTAAAAAATGCGAAAACCGTCTTTTGAGCTTGGTGGGAGTATGGTTGGGTGTGGCCGGATAATAGTACAACTATAAGATGCGCTGACATCTAAAGAATTTACATACTGACTTTCAATTTTCTAGCTCTAATAGTTCCTGAGATTTCAGCATACATACTGACTTTCAATTTTCTAGCTCTAATAGTTCCTGAGATTTCGGCGATTTTAGTTTTTTGCGATTTGTGGGCGTTAGAGTGGGCGTGGCAGGATGCTGTAATAAATTTGCGCTGCGTTGGGACCTCAAGAATCTTCATGGTTAATCTCATTTTTGTATCTCTTATAGTTCCTGAGATCTCAGCGTTCATACGGACAGACGGACGGACAGACGGACATGGCTCAATCGACTTCGCTATTGATCCTGATCAAGAATATATATACTTTATAGAGTCGGAAACGCTTCCTTTTTACCTGTTACATTCTTTTCAACGAATCTAGTATACCCTTTTACTCTACGAGTAACGGGTATAATCAAAAATAATTGATCAATTCCTTTCCCATCCCAGTCAACTTTCTAAGGTACAATACAATCTCTATCATCAGCAACTTTTTTAATAATCTTAAACAATTTACAAATGCAGACTTAGCTTTCTGCTCACCTGATTTTAGGATCCACTGCGACTTTAAAATTTGTAATAATCGTTAGAATAGCCACTATTTCCCTATCTATATTAAAATGTTTAATTACGACAAACAACCCTGCAAATACTATTCGAGGTTCATCACCAAACTAGCTGATTGGAAAAATTATGAAAGTCTTACAGACTACAATAGCAACAAAACACCTATAGCCACAAGCCCCAATCAAGAAGCTTGCGAAATAAACTAAATATCCCCAATAGTTCAATCCAAAAAAATCCCCAAACACAATTACCAAAACAGTACCACAACGTCCCAGGGTAAAATAAAAATCTAGACAACATTAGAAAACAAACAAGAGGAAACGCTATCGTCGAGTGCCGCGACTATAAGATACCCGTTACTGTTTTACACAATTTTAAAATTTTAATTTTGCTAGTGGAATTTTACAAGGCGCCACCTATTGTCAGAGAAAGCATGTTGAGTAATTGATAGTGACGTCACAAAGCATGTGATGCCTTAAAATCTAAATTTCTTCATAAATAGCGAAATAATGTTCCGAATTAAAAAATCTTTGGTAAATCGATAGATATTAACAGAAATAAGTTATACAAGGTCAAACGAAGGCATTCATAATAATATTATAGACGCCACAGTTTTCCGCGCTTTGTGGGTGTGCAGTGCCATCTTTTAAATGCGTATTCTTAAGCACAACTTTGTAGCTCTTATAGTTTCCGAGATTTTCGCATTTTTGTATTTTTGGGTTTTGTCGGCGTTAGAGTGGGCGTGGCTTGATCTGAAAAAGCAACTCGCATTGGGAGCATCATAAAAACGTACATGCTTAATCCGAATTTTTTTTCATTTATAGTTACCGGTATAGCAGCTTTGCTTAAAAATGCGAAAACTGTCTTTTGAGCTTGGTGGGAGTATGGTTGGGTGTGGCCGGATAATAGTACAACTATAAGATGCGCTGACATCTAAAGATTACACATACTGACCTTCAATTTTCTAGCTCCAATAGTTCCTGAGATTTCAGCGATTTTAGTTTTTCGCGAATTGTGGGCGTTAGAGTGGGCGTGGCAGGATGCTGTAATAAATTTGCGCTGCGTTGGGACCTCAAGAATCTTCATGGTTAATCTCATTTTTCTATCCCTTATAGTTCCTGAGATCTCAGCGTTCATACGGACAGACGGACGGACAGACGGACTGACAGACGGACGGACAGACGGACATGGCTCAATCGACTTCGCTATTGATCCTGATAAAGAATATATATACTTTATAGAGTCGGAAACGCTTCCTTTTACCTGTTACATTCTATTCAACGAATCTAGTATACCCTTTTACTCTACGAGTAACGGGTATAATCAACAATAATTGATCAATTCCTTTCCCACCCCAGTCAATTTTTTAAGGTACAATACAATCTCTATCATCAGCAATTTGTATAATCTTAAATAATTTACAAGTTCAGACTTAGCTTTCTGCTCACCTGATTTTAGGATCCAATGCGACTTTAAAATTTGTAATAATCTTTAGAAAAGAGATTATTTCCCTATCTATATTAAAATGTTTAATTACGACAAACAACCCTGCAAATACTATCCGAGGTTCATCACCAAACTAGCTGATTGGAAAAATTATGAAAGTCTTACAGACTACAATAGCAACAAAACACCTATAGCCACAAGCCCCAATCAAGAAGCTTGCGAAATAAACTAAATATCCCCAATAGTTCAATCCAAAAAAATCCCCAAACACAATTACCAAAACAGTACCACAACGTCCCAGGGTAAAATAAAAATCTACACAACATTAGAAAACAAACAAGAGGAAACGCTATCGCCGAGTGCCGCGACTATAAGATACCCGTTACTGTTTTACACAATTTTAAAATTTTAATTTTGCTAGTGGAATTTTACAAGGCGCCACCTATTGTCAGAGAAAGCATGTTGAGTAATTGATAGTGACGTCACAAAGCATGTGATGCCTTAAAATCTAAATTTCTTCATAAATAGCGAAATAATGTTCCGAATTAAAAAATCTTTGGTAAATCGATAGATATTAACAGAAATAAGTTATACAAGGTCAAACGAAGGCATTCATAATAATATTATAGACGCCACAGTTTTCCGCGCTTTGTGGGTGTGCAGTGCCATCTTTTAAATGCGTATTCTTAAGCACAACTTTGTAGCTCTTATAGTTTCCGAGATTTTCGCATTTTTGTATTTTTGGGTTTTGTCGGCGTTAGAGTGGGCGTGGCTTGATCAGAAAAAAACAACTCGCATTGGGAGCATCTTAAAAACGTACATGCTTAATTCGAACTTTTTTCATTTTTAGTTAGCGGTATATCAGCTTTTTTAAAAAATGCGAAAACAGTCTTTTGAACTTGGTGGGTCTATGGTTGGCTGTGGCCGGATAATAGTACAACTATAAGTTGCGCTGACATCTAAAGATTATACATACTGACTTTCAATTTTCTAGCTCTAATAGTTCCTGAGATTTCAGCGATTTTAGTTTACCGGTATATCAGCTTTTCTAAAAAATGCGAAAACCGTCTTTTGAGCTTGGTGGGAGTATGGTTGGGTGTGGCCGGATAATAGTACAACTATAAGATGCGCTGACATCTAAAGAATTTACATACTGACTTTCAATTTTCTAGCTCTAATAGTTCCTGAGATTTCAGCATACATACTGACTTTCAATTTTCTAGCTCTAATAGTTCCTGAGATTTCGGCGATTTTAGTTTTTTGCGATTTGTGGGCGTTAGAGTGGGCGTGGCAGGATGCTGTAATAAATTTGCGCTGCGTTGGGACCTCAAGAATCTTCATGGTTAATCTCATTTTTTGTATCTCTTATAGTTCCTGAGATCTCAGCGTTCATACGGACAGACGGACGGACAGACGGACATGGCTCAATCGACTTCGCTATTGATCCTGATCAAGAATATATATACTTTATAGAGTCGGAAACGCTTCCTTTTACCTGTTACATTCTTTTCAACGAATCTAGTATACCCTTTTACTCTACGAGTAACGGGTATAATCAAAAATAATTGATCAATTCCTTTCCCATCCCAGTCAACTTTCTAAGGTACAATACAATCTCTATCATCAGCAACTTTTTTAATAATCTTAAACAATTTACAAATGCAGACTTAGCTTTCTGCTCACCTGATTTTAGGATCCACTGCGACTTTAAAATTTGTAATAATCGTTAGAATAGCCACTATTTCCCTATCTATATTAAAATGTTTAATTACGACAAACAACCCTGCAAATACTATTCGAGGTTCATCACCAAACTAGCTGATTGGAAAAATTATGAAAGTCTTACAGACTACAATAGCAACAAAACACCTATAGCCACAAGCCCCAATCAAGAAGCTTGCGAAATAAACTAAATATCCCCAATAGTTCAATCCAAAAAAATCCCCAAACACAATTACCAAAACAGTACCACAACGTCCCAGGGTAAAATAAAAATCTAGACAACATTAGAAAACAAACAAGAGGAAACGCTATCGTCGAGTGCCGCGACTATAAGATACCCTTTACTGTTTTACACAATTTTAAAATTTTAATTGTGCTAGTGGAATTTTACAAGGCGCCACCTATTGTCAGAGAATGCATGTTGAGTAATTGATAGTGACGTCACAAAGCATGTGATGCCTTAAAATCTAAATTTCTTCATAAATAGCGAAATAATGTTCCGAATTAAAAAATCTTTGGTAAATCGATAGATATTAACAGAAATAAGTTATACAAGGTCAAACGAAGGCATTCATAATAATATTATAGACGCCACAGTTTTCCGCGCTTTGTGGGTGTGCAGTGCCATCTTTTAAATGCGTATTCTTAAGCACAACTTTGTAGCTCTTATAGTTTCCGAGATTTCGCATTTTTGTATTTTTGGGTTTTGTCGGCGTTAGAGTGGGCGTGGCTTGATCTGAAAAAGCAACTCGCATTGGGAGCATCATAAAAACGTACATGCTTAATCCGAATTTTTTTCATTTATAGTTACCGGTATATCAGCTTTGCTTAAAAATGCGAAAACTGTCTTTTGAGCTTGGTGGGAGTATGGTTGGGTGTGGCCGGATAATAGTAAGTAATATAAGATGCGCTGACATCTAAAGATTATACATACTGACTTTCAATTTTCTAGCTCTAATAGTTCCTGAGATTTCAGCGATTTTCGTTTACCGGTATATCAGCTTTTCTAAAAAATGCGAAAACCGTTTGAGCTTGGTGGGAGTATGGTTGGGTGTGGCCGGATAATGGTACAACTATAAGATGCGCTGACATCTAAAGATTATACATACTGACTTTCAATTTTCTAGCTCCAATAGTTCCTGAGATTTCAGCATACATACTGACTTTCAATTTTCTAGCTCTAATAGTTCCTGAGATTTCAGCGATTTTAGTTTTTCGCGATTTGTGGGCGTTAGAGTGGGCGTGGCAGGATGCTGTAATAAATTTGCGCTGCGTTGGGACCTCAAGAATCTTCATGGCTAATCTCATTTTTTATCTCTTATAGTTCCTGAGATCTCAGCGTTCATACGGACAGACGGACGGACAGACGGACGGACAGACGGACATGTCTCAATCGACTTCACTATTGATCCTGATCAAGAATATATATACTTTATAGAGTCGGAAATGCTTCCTTTTACCTGTTACATTCTTTTCAACGAATCTAGTATACCCTTTTACTCTACGAGTAACGGGTATAATCAACAATAATTGATCAATTCCTTTCCCATCCCAGTCAACTTTCTAAGGTACAATACAATCTCTATCATCAGCAATTTGTATAATCTTAAACAATTTACAAATTCAGACTTAGCTTTCTGCCAACCTGATTTTCGGATCCACTGCGACTTTAAAATTTGTAATAATCTTTAGGAAAGCGATTATTTCCCTATCTATATTCATCACCAAACTAGCTGATTGGAAAAATTATGAAAGTCTTACAGACTACAATAGCAGCAAAACACCTATAGCCACAATCCCCAATCAAGAAGCTTGCGAGATAAACTAAATATCCTCAATAGTTCAATCCAAAAGATTCCCCAAACACAATTACCAAAACAGTACCACAACGTCCCAGGGTAAAATAAAAATCTAGACAACATTAGAAAACAAACAAGAGGAAACGCTATCGTCGAGTGCCGCGACTATAAGATACCCGTTACTGTTTTACACAATTTTAAAATTTTAATTTTGCTAGTGGAATTTTACAAGGCGCCACCTATTGTCAGAGAAAGCATGTTGAGTAGTTGATAGTGACGTCACAAAGCATGTGATGCCTTAAAATCTAAATTTCTTCATAAATAGCGAAATAATGTTCCGATTTAAAAAATCTTTGGTTAATCGATAGATATTAACAGAAATAAGTTATACAAGGTCAAACGAAGGCATTCATAATAATATTATAGACGCCACAGTTTTCCGCGCTTTGTGGGTGTGCAGTGCCATCTTTTAAATGCGTATTCTTAAGCACACCTTTGTAGCTCTTATAGTTTCCGAGATTTTCGCATTTTTGTATTTTTGGGTTTTGTCGGCGTTAACTCACTCAACTCGCATTGGGAGCATCATAAAAACGTACATGCTTAATCCGAATTTTTTTTCATTTATAGTTACCGGTATATCAGCTTTGCTTAAAAATGCGAAAACTGTCTTTTGAGCTTGGTGGGAGTATGGTTGGGTGTGGCCGGATAATAGTAAGTAATATAAGATGCGCTGACATCTAAAGATTATACATACTGACTTTCAATTTTCTAGCTCTAATAGTTCCTGAGATTTCAGCGATTTTCGTTTACCGGTATATCAGCTTTTCTAAAAAATGCGAAACCCGTTTGAGCTTGGTGGGAGTATGGTTGGGTGTGGCCGGATAATGGTACAACTATAAGATGCGCTGACATCTAAAGATTATACATACTGACTTTCAATTTTCTAGCTCCAATAGTTCCTGAGATTTCAGCATACATACTGACTTTCAATTTTCTAGCTCTAATAGTTCCTGAGATTTCAGCGATTTTAGTTTTTCGCGATTTGTGGGCGTTAGAGTGGGCGTGGCAGGATGCTGTAATAAATTTGCGCTGCGTTGGGACCTCAAGAATCTTCATGGTTAATCTCATTTTTTTATCTCTTATAGTTCCTGAGATCTCAGCGTTCATACGGACAGACGGACGGACAGACGGACGGACAGACGGACATGTCTCAATCGACTTCACTATTGATCCTGATCAAGAATATATATACTTTATAGAGTCGGAAACGCTTCCTTTTACCTGTTACATTCTTTTCAACGAATCTAGTATACCCTTTTACTCTACGAGTAACGGGTATAATCAAAAATAATTGATCAATTCCTTTCCCATCCCAGTCAACTTTCTAAGGTACAATACAATCTCTATCATCAGCAACTTTTTTAATAATCTTAAACAATTTACAAATGCAGACTTAGCTTTCTGCTCACCTGATTTTAGGATCCACTGCGACTTTAAAATTTGTAATAATCGTTAGAATAGCCACTATTTCCCTATCTATATTAAAATGTTTAATTACGACAAACAACCCTGCAAATACTATTCGAGGTTCATCACCAAACTAGCTGATTGGAAAAATTATGAAAGTCTTACAGACTACAATAGCAACAAAACACCTATAGCCACAAGCCCCAATCAAGAAGCTTGCGAAATAAACTAAATATCCCCAATAGTTCAATCCAAAAAAATCCCCAAACACAATTACCAAAACAGTACCACAACGTCCCAGGGTAAAATAAAAATCTAGACAACATTAGAAAACAAACAAGAGGAAACGCTATCGTCGAGTGCCGCGACTATAAGATACCCTTTACTGTTTTACACAATTTTAAAATTTTAATTGTGCTAGTGGAATTTTACAAGGCGCCACCTATTGTCAGAGAATGCATGTTGAGTAATTGATAGTGACGTCACAAAGCAGGATGCCTTAAAATCTAAATTTCTTCATAAATAGCGAAATAATGTTCCGAATTAAAAAATCTTTGGTAAATCGATAGATATTAACAGAAATAAGTTATACAAGGTCAAACGAAGGCATTCATAATAATATTATAGACGCCACAGTTTTCCGCGCTTTGTGGGTGTGCAGTGCCATCTTTTAAATGCGTATTCTTAAGCACAACTTTGTAGCTCTTATAGTTTCCGAGATTTCGCATTTTTGTATTTTTGGGTTTTGTCGGCGTTAGAGTGGGCGTGGCTTGATCTGAAAAAGCAACTCGCATTGGGAGCATCATAAAAACGTACATGCTTAATCCGAATTTTTTTTCATTTATAGTTACCGGTATATCAGCTTTGCTTAAAAATGCGAAAACTGTCTTTTGAGCTTGGTGGGAGTATGGTTGGGTGTGGCTGGATAATAGTAAGTAATATAAGATGCGCTGACATCTAAAAATTATACATACTGACTTTCAATTTTCTAGCTCTAATAGTTCCTGAGATTTCAGCGATTTTCGTTTACCGGTATATCAGGATTTCTAAAAAATGCGAAAACCGTTTGAGCTTGGTGGGAGTATGGTTGGGTGTGGCCGGATAATGGTACAACTATAAGATGCGCTGACATCTAAAGATTATACATACTGACTTTCAATTTTCTAGCTCCAATAGTTCCTGAGATTTCAGCATACATACTGACTTTCAATTTTCTAGCTCTAATAGTTCCTGAGATTTCAGCGATTTTAGTTTTTCGCGATTTGTGGGCGTTAGAGTGGGCGTGACAGGATGCTGTAATAAATTTGCGCTGCGTTGGGACCTCAAGAATCTTCATGGCTAATCTCATTTTTTTATCTCTTATAGTTCCTGAGATCTCAGCGTTCATACGGACAGACGGACGGACAGACGGACGGACAGACGGACATGTCTCAATCGACTTCGCTATTGATCCTGATCAAGAATATATATACTTTATAGAGTCGGAAACGCTTCCTTTTACCTGTTACATTCTTTTCAACGAATCTAGTATACCCTTTTACTCTACGAGTAACGGGTATAATCAACAATAATTGATCAATTCCTTTCCCATCCCAGTCAACTTTCTAAGGTACAATACAATCTCTATCATCAGCAATTTGTATAATCTTAAACAATTTACAAATTCAGACTTAGCTTTCTGCCAACCTGATTTTCGGATCCACTGCGACTTTAAAATTTGTAATAATCTTTAGGAAAGCGATTATTTCCCTATCTATATTCATCACCAAACTAGCTGATTGGAAAAATTATGAAAGTCTTACAGACTACAATAGCAGCAAAACACCTATAGCCACAATCCCCAATCAAGAAGCTTGCGAGATAAACTAAATATCCTCAAACACAATTACCAAAACAGTACCACAACGTCCCAGGGTAAAATAAAAATCTAGACAACATTAGAAAACAAACAAGAGGAAACGCTATCGTCGAGTGCCGCGACTATAAGATACCCGTTACTGTTTTACACAATTTTAAAATTTTAATTTTGCTAGTGGAATTTTACAAGGCGCCACCTATTGTCAGAGAAAGCATGTTGAGTAGTTGATAGTGACGTCACAAAGAATGTGATGCCTTAAAATCTAAATTTCTTCATAAATAGCGAAATAATGTTCCGATTTAAAAAATCTTTGGTTAATCGATAGATATTAACAGAAATAAGTTATACAAGGTCAAACGAAGGCATTCATAATAATATTATAGACGCCACAGTTTTCCGCGATTTATGGGTGTTAGAGTGGGCGTGGCATGACGCAATTTCGTGGCAAGTTGCAGTGCCATCTTTTAAATGCGTATTCTTAAGCACAACTTTGTAGCTCTTATAGTTTCCGAGATTTTCGTATTTTTGTATTTTTGGGTTTTGTCGGCGTTAGAGTGGGCGTGGCTTGATCAGAAAAAAACAACTCGCATTGGGAGCATCATAAAAACGTACATGCTTAATTCGAACTTTTTTTATTTTTAGTTAGCGGTATATCAGCTTTTCTAAAAAATGCGAAAACAGTCTTTTGAACTTGGTGGGACTATGGTTGGGTGTGGCCGGATAATAGTACAACTATAAGATGCGCTGACATCTAAAGATTATACATACTGTCTTTCAATTTTCTAGCTCTAATAGTTCCTGAGATTTCAGCGATTTAAGTTTTTTGCGATTTGTGGGCGTTAGGATGGGCGTGGCAGTATGCTGTAATAAATTTGCGCTGCGTTGGGACCTCAAGAATCTTCATGGTTAATCTCATTTTTGTATCTCTTATAGTTCCTGAGATCTCAGCGTTCATACGGACAGACGGACGGACAGACGGACAAACAGACGGACGGACAGACGGACGGACAGAGGGACATGGCTCAATCGATTTCGCTATTGATCCTGATCAAGAATATATATACTTTATAGAGTCGGAAACGCTGCCTTTTACCTGTTACATTCTTTTCAACGAATCTAGTATACCCTTTTACTCTACGAGTAACGGGTATAATCAACAATAATTGATCAATTCCTTTCCCATCCCAGTCAAATTTCTAAGGTGCAATATAATCTCTATCATCAGCAATTTGTATAATCTTAAACAATTTACAAGTTCAGACTTAGCTTTCTGCTCACCTGATTTTAGGATCCAATGCGACTTTAAAATTTGTAATAATCTTAGAATAGCGATTATTTCCCTATCTATATTAAAATGTTTAATTACGACAAACAACCCTGCAAATACTATCCGAGGTTCATCACCAAACTAGCTGATTGGAAAAATTATGAAAGTCTTACAGACTACAATAGCAACAAACACCTATAGCCACAAGCCCCAATCAAGAAGCTTGCGAGATAAACTAAATATCCTCAATAGTTCAATCCAAAAGATTCCCCAAACACAATTACCAAAACAGTACCACAACGTCCCAGGGTAAAATAAAAATCTAGACAACATTAGAAAACAAACAAGAGGAAACGCTATCGTCGAGTGCCGCGACTATAAGATACCCGTTACCGTTTTACACAATTTTAAAATTTTAATTTTGCTAGTGGAATTTTACAAGGCGCCACCTATTGTCAGAGAAAGCATGTTGAGTAATTGATAGTGACGTCACAAAGCATGTGATGCCTTAAAATCAAAATTTCTTCATAAATAGCGAAATAATGTTCCGATTTAAAAAATCTTTGGCAAATCGATAGATATTAACAGAAATAAGTTATACAAGGTCAAACGAAGGCATTCATAATAATATTATAGACGCCACAGTTTTCCGCGCTTTGTGGGTGTTAGAGTAAGTGTGGCATGATGCAACTTCGGGGCAAGTTGCAGTGCCATCTTTTAAATACGTATTCTTAAGCACAACTTTGTATCTCTTATAGTTTCCGAGATTTTCACATTTTTGTATTTTTGGGTTTTTTCGGCGTTAGAGTGGGCGTAGCTTGATCAGAAAAAAACAACCCACATTGGGAGCATCATAAAAACTTACATGCTTAATCCAAACTTTTTTTCATTTATAGTTACCGGTATATCAGTTTTTCTAAAAAATGCGAAAACCGTCTTTTGAGCTCGGTGGGAGTATGGTTGGGTGTGGACGGATAATAGTACAACTATAAGATGCGCTGACATCTAAAGATTATACATACTGACTTTCAATTTCCTAGCTCTAATAGTTCCTGAGATTTCAGCGATTTAAGTTTTTCGCGATTTGTGGGCGTTAGAGTGGGCGTGGCAGGATGCTGTAAAAAATTTGCGCTGCGTTGGGACCTCAAGAATCTTCATGGTTAATCTCATTTTTTATCTCTTATAGTTCCTGAGATCTCAGCGTTCATACGGACAGACGGACGGACAGACGGACGGACAGACGGACATGGCTCAATCGACTTCGCTATTGATCCTGATCAAGAATATATATACTTTATAGAGTCGGAAACGCTTCCTTTTACCTGTTACATTCTTTTCAACGAATCTAGTATACTCTTTTACTCTACGAGTAACGGGTATAATCAACAATAATTGATCAATTCCTTTCCCATCCCAGTCAACTTTCTGAGGTACAATACAATCTCTATCATCAGCAATTTGTATAATCTTAAACAATTTACAAGTTCAGACTTAGCTTTCTGCTCACCTGATTTTAGGATCCAATGCGACTTTAAAATTTGTAATAATCTTTAGAAAAGAGATTATTTCCCTATCTATATTAAAATGTTTAATTACGACAAACAACCCTGCAAATACTATCCGAGGTTCATCACCAAACTAGCTGATTGGAAAAATTATGAAAGTCTTACAGACTACAATAGCAACAAAACACCTATAGCCACAAGCCCCAATCAAGAAGCTTGCGAGATAAACTAAATATCCTCAATAGTTCAATCCAAAAGATTCCCCAAACACAATTACCAAAACAGTACCACAACGTCCCAGGGTAAAATAAAAATCTAGACAACAAACAAGAGGAAACGCTATCGTCGAGTGCCGCGACTATAAGATACCCGTTACTGTTTTACACAATTTTAAAATTTTAATTTTGCTAGTGGAATTTTACAAGGCGCCACCTATTGTCAGAGAAAGCATGTTGAGTAATTGATAGTGACGTCACAAAGCATGTGATGCCTTAAAATCAAAATTTCTTCATAAATAGCGAAATAATGTTCCGATTTAAAAAATCTTTGGCAAATCGATAGATATTAACAGAAATAAGTTATACAAGGTCAAACGAAGGCATTCATAATAATATTATAGACGCCACAGTTTTCCGCGCTTTGTGGGTGTTAGAGTGGGTGTGGCATGATGCAACTTCGGGGCAAGTTGCAGTGCCATCTTTTAAATACGTATTCTTAAGCACAACTTTGTATCTCTTATAGTTTCCGAGATTTTCACATTTTTGTATTTTTGGGTTTTTTCGGCGTTAGAGTGGGCGTAGCTTGATCAGAAAAAAACAACCCACATTGGGAGCATCATAAAAACTTACATGCTTAATCCAAACTTTTTTTCATTTATAGTTACCGGTATATCAGTTTTTCTAAAAAATGCGAAAACCGTCTTTTGAGCTCGGTGGGAGTATGGTTGGGTGTGGACGGATAATAGTACAACTATAAGATGCGCTGACATCTAAAGATTATACATACTGACTTTCAATTTCCTAGCTCTAATAGTTCCTGAGATTTCAGCGATTTAAGTTTTTCGCGATTTGTGGGCGTTAGAGTGGGCGTGGCAGGATGCTGTAAAAAATTTGCGCTGCGTTGGGACCTCAAGAATCTTCATGGTTAATCTCATTTTTTATCTCTTATAGTTCCTGAGATCTCAGCGTTCATACGGACAGACGGACGGACAGACGGACGGACAGACGGACATGGCTCAATCGACTTCGCTATTGATCCTGATCAAGAATATATATACTTTATAGAGTCGGAAACGCTTCCTTTTACCTGTTACATTCTTTTCAACGAATCTAGTATACTCTTTTACTCTACGAGTAACGGGTATAATCAACAATAATTGATCAATTCCTTTCCCATCCCAGTCAACTTTCTGAGGTACAATACAATCTCTATCATCAGCAATTTGTATAATCTTAAACAATTTACAAGTTCAGACTTAGCTTTCTGCTCACCTGATTTTAGGATCCAATGCGACTTTAAAATTTGTAATAATCTTTAGAAAAGAGATTATTTCCCTATCTATATTAAAATGTTTAATTACGACAAACAACCCTGCAAATACTATCCGAGGTTCATCACCAAACTAGCTGATTGGAAAAATTATGAAAGTCTTACAGACTACAATAGCAACAAAACACCTATAGCCACAAGCCCCAATCAAGAAGCTTGCGAGATAAACTAAATATCCTCAATAGTTCAATCCAAAAGATTCCCCAAACACAATTACCAAAACAGTACCACAACGTCCCAGGGTAAAATAAAAATCTAGACAACAAACAAGAGGAAACGCTATCGTCGAGTGCCGCGACTATAAGATACCCGTTACTGTTTTACACAATTTTAAAATTTTAATTTTGCTAGTGGAATTTTACAAGGCGCCACCTATTGTCAGAGAAAGCATGTTGAGTAATTGATAGTGACGTCACAAAGCATGTGATGCCTTAAAATCAAAATTTCTTCATAAATAGCGAAATAATGTTCCGATTTAAAAAATCTTTGGCAAATCGATAGATATTAACAGAAATAAGTTATACAAGGTCAAACGAAGGCATTCATAATAATATTATAGACGCCACAGTTTTCCGCGCTTTGTGGGTGTTAGAGTGGGCGTGGCATGATGCAACTTCGGGGCAAGTTGCAGTGCCATCTTTTAAATACGTATTTTTAAGCACAACTTTGTATCTCTTATAGTTTCCGAGATTTTCGCATTTTTGTATTTTTGGGTTTTTTCGGCGTTAGAGTGGGCGTGGCTTGATCAGAAAAAAACAACCCACATTGGGAGCATCATAAAAACTTACATGCTTAATCCAAACTTTTTTTCATTTATAGTTACCGGTATATCAGTTTTTCTAAAAAATGCGAAAACCGTCTTTTGAGCTCGGTGGGAGTATGGTTGGGTGTGGACGGATAATAGTACAACTATAAGATGCGCTGACATCTAAAGATTATACATACTGACTTTCAATTTCCTAGCTCTAATAGTTCCTGAGATTTCAGCGATTTAAGTTTTTCGCGATTTGTGGGCGTTAGAGTGGGCGTGGCAGGATGCTGTAAAAAATTTGCGCTGCGTTGGGACCTCAAGAATCTTCATGGTTAATCTCATTTTTTATCTCTTATAGTTCCTGAGATCTCAGCGTTCATACGGACAGACGGACGGACAGACGGACGGACAGACGGACATGGCTCAATCGACTTCGCTATTGATCCTGATCAAGAATATATATACTTTATAGAGTCGGAAACGCTTCCTTTTACCTGTTACATTCTTTTCAACGAATCTAGTATACTCTTTTACTCTACGAGTAACGGGTATAATCAACAATAATTGATCAATTCCTTTCCCATTCCAGTCAACTTTCTGAGGTACAATACAATCTCTATCATCAGCAATTTGTATAATCTTAAACAATTTACAAGTTCAGACTTAGCTTTCTGCTCACCTGATTTTAGGATCCAATGCGACTTTAAAATTTGTAATAATCTTAGAATAGCGATTATTTCCCTATCTATATTAAAATGTTTAATTACGACAAACAACCCTGCAAATACTATCCGAGGTTCATCACCAAACTAGCTGATTGGAAAAATTATGAAAGTCTTACAGACTACAATAGCAACAAAACACCTATAGCCACAAGCCCCAATCAAGAAGCTTGCGAGATAAACTAAATATCCTCAATAGTTCAATCCAAAAGATTCCCCAAACACAATTACCAAAACAGTACCACAACGTCCCAGGGTAAAATAAAAATCTAGACAACAAACAAGAGGAAACGCTATCGTCGAGTGCCGCGACTATAAGATACCCGTTACTGTTTTACACAATTTTAAAATTTTAATTTTGCTAGTGGAATTTTACAAGGCGCCACCTATTGTCAGAGAAAGCATGTTGAGTAATTGATAGTGACGTCACAAAGCATGTGATGCCTTAAAATCAAAATTTCTTCATAAATAGCGAAATAATGTTCCGATTTAAAAAATCTTTGGCAAATCGATAGATATTAACAGAAATAAGTTATACAAGGTCAAACGAAGGCATTCATAATAATATTATAGACGCCACAGTTTTCCGCGCTTTGTGGGTGTTAGAGTGGGCGTGGCATGATGCAACTTCGGGGGCAAGTTGCAGTGCCATCTTTTAAATACGTATTTTTAAGCACAACTTTGTATCTCTTATAGTTTCCGAGATTTTCGCATTTTTGTATTTTTGGGTTTTTTCGGCGTTAGAGTGGGCGTGGCTTGATCAGAAAAAAACAACCCACATTGGGAGCATCATAAAAACTTACATGCTTAATCCAAACTTTTTTTCATTTATAGTTACCGGTATATCAGTTTTTCTAAAAAATGCGAAAACCGTCTTTTGAGCTCGGTGGGAGTATGGTTGGGTGTGGACGGATAATAGTACAACTATAAGATGCGCTGACATCTAAAGATTATACATACTGACTTTCAATTTTCTAGCTCTAATAGTTCCTGAGATTTCAGCGATTTAAGTTTTTTGCAATTTGTGGGCGTTAGGGTGGGCGTGGCAGTATGCTGTAATAAATTTGCGCTGCATTGGGACCTCAAGAATCTTCATGGTTAATCTCATTTTTGTATCTCTTATAGTTCCTGAGATCTCAGCGTTCATACGGACAGACGGACGGACAGACGGACATGGCTCAATCGACTTCGCTATTGATCCTGATCAAGAATATATATACTTTATAGGGTCGCAAAAGCTTCCTTCTATCTGTTACATACTTTTCAACGAATCTAGTATACCCTTTTACTCTACGAGTAACGGGTATAATCAAAAATAATTGATCAATTCCTTTCCCATCCCAGTCAACCTTCTAAGGTACAATACTATCTCTATCATCAGCAATTTTTATAATCTTAAAGAATTTACAAATGCAGACTTAGCTCTCTGCTCACCTGATTTTAGGATCCACGCCGACTTTAAAATTTGTAATAATATTTCGGAAAGCGATTATTTCCCTACCTATATTAAAATGTTTAATTACGACAAACAACCCTGCAAATACTATCCATCTTTTGTCGGCGTTAGAGTGGCCGTGGCTTGATCAGAAAAAAACAACTCGCATTGGGAGCATCAAAAAACTTACATGCTTAGTCCGAACTTTTTTTCATTTATAGTTACCGGTATATCAGCTTTTCTAAAAAATGCGAAAACCGTCTTTTGAGCTTGGTTGGAGTATGGTTGGGTGTGGCCGGATAATAGTACAACTATAAGATGCGCTGACATCTAAAGATTATACATACTGACTTTCAATTTTCTAGCTCTAATAGTTCCTGAGATTTCAGCGATTTTAGTTTTTCGCGATTTGTGGGCGTTAGAGTGGGCGTGGCAGGATGCTGTAAAAAATTTGCGCTGCGTTGGGACCTCAAGAATCTTCATGGTTAATCTTATTTTTTATCTCTTATAGTTACTGAGATCTCAGCGTTCATACGGACAGACGGACGGACAGACGGACATGGCTCAATCGACTTCGCTATTGATCCTGATCAAGAATATATATACTTTATAGAGTCGGAAACGCTTCCTTTTACCTGTTACATTCTTTTCAACGAATCTAGTATACCCTTTTACTCTACGAGTAACGGGTATAATCAAAAATAATTGATCAATTCCTTTCCCATCCCAGTCAACTTTCTAAGGTACAATACAATCTCTATCATCAGCAACTTTTTTAATAATCTTAAACAATTTACAAATGCAGACTTAGCTTTCTGCTCACCTGATTTTAGGATCCACTGCGACTTTAAAATTTGTAATAATCTTTAGAATAGCCACTATTTCCCTATCTATATTAAAATGTTTAATTACGACAAACAACCCTGTAAATACTATTCGAGGTTCATCACCAAACTAGCTGATTAGAAAAATTATGAAAGTCTTACAGACTACAATAGCAACAAAACACCTATAGCCACAAGCCCCAATCAAGAAGCTTGCGAAATAAACTAAATATCCCCAATAGTTCAATCCAAAAAAATCCCCAAACACAATTACCAAAACAGTACCACAACGTCCCAGGGTAAAATAAAAATCTAGACAACATTAGAAAACAAACAAGAGAAAACGCTATCGTCGAGTGCCGCGACTATAAGATACCCGTTATTGTTTTACACAATTTTAAAATTTTAATTTTGCTAGTGGAATTTTACAAGGCGCCACCTATTGTCAGAGAAAGCATGTTGAGTAATTGATAGTGACGTCACAAAGCATGTGATGCCTTACAATCTAAATTTCTTCATAAATAGCGAAATAATGTTCCGATTTAAAAAATCTTTGGTAAATCGATAGATATTAACAGAAATAAGTTATACAAGGTCAAACGAAGGCATTCATTATATTATAGACGCCACAGTTTTCCGCGCTTTGTGGGTGTTAGAGTGGGCGAGTTGCAGTTTCATCTTTTAAATGCGTATTCTTAAGCACAACTTTGTATCTCTTATAGTTTCCGAGATTTTCACATTTTTGTATTTTTGGGTTTTGTCGGCGTTAGAGTGGGCGTGGCTTGATCAGAAAAAAACAACTCGCATTGGGAGCATCAAAAAACGTACGTGCTTAATCCGAACTTTTTTTCATTTATAGTTACCGGTATATCAGCTTTTCTAAAAAATGCGAAAACCGTCTTTTGAGCTTGATGGGAGTATGGTTGGGTGTGGCCGGATAATAGTACAACTATAAGATGCGCTGACATCTAAAGATTATACATACTGACTTTCAATTTTCTAGCTCTAATAGTTCCTGAGATTTCAGCGATTTTAGTTTTTCGCGATTTGTGGGCGTTAGAGTGGGCGTGGCAGGATGCTGTAATAAATTTGCGCTCCGTTGGGACCTCAAGAATCTTCATGGTTAATCTCATTTTTCTATCCCTTATAGTTCCTGAGATCTCAGCGTTCATACGGACAGACGGACGGACAGACGGACTGACAGACGGACATGGCTCAATCGACTTCGCTATTGATCCTGATCAAGAATATATATACTTTATAGAGTCGGAAACACTTCCTTTTACCTGTTACATTCTTTTCAACGAATCTAGTATACCCTTTTACTCTACGAGTAACGGGTATAATCAAAAATAATTGATCAATTCCTTTCCCATCCCAGTCAACTTTCTAAGGTACAATACAATCTCTATCTCAAGAATATATATACTTTATAGAGTCGGAAACGCTTCCTTTTACCTGTTACATTCTTTTCAACGAATCTAGTATACCCTTTTACTCTACGAGTAACGGGTATAATCAAAAATAATTGATCAATTCCTTTCCCATCCCAGTCAACTTTCTAAGGTACAATACAATCTCTATCATCAGCAACTTTTTTAATAATCTTAAACAATTTACAAATGCAGACTTAGCTTTCTGCTCACCTGATTTTAGGATCCACTGCGACTTTAAAATTTGTAATAATCTTTAGAATAGCCACTATTTCCCTATCTATATTAAAATGTTTAATTACGACAAACAACCCTGTAAATACTATTCGAGGTTCATCACCAAACTAGCTGATTGGAAAAATTATGAAAGTCTTACAGACTACAATAGCAACAAAACACCTATAGCCACAAGCCCCAATCAAGAAGCTAAATAAACTAAATATCCCAATAAATCCCCAAACACAATTACCAAAACAGTACCACAACGTCCCAGGGTAAAAATAAAAATCTAGACAACATTAGAAAACAAACAAGAGGAAACGCTATCGTCGAGTGCCGCGACTATAAGATACCCGTTACTGTTTTTACACAATTTTAAAATTTTTAATTTTGCTAGTGGAATTTTACAAGGCGCCACCTTTTTTTTTAAAAAATTATTTTTTTTTTTTTTTATTGATTTCACGAAGCATGTGATGCCTTAAAATCTAAATTTCTTCATAAATAGCGAAATAATGTTCCGATTTAAAAAATCTTTGGTAAATCGATAGATATTAACAGAAATAAGTTATACAAGGTCAAACGAAGGCATTCATAATAATATTATAGACGCCACAGTTTTTCGCGCGTTTGTGGGTGTTAGAGTGGGCGTTGATGCAACTGTGGCAAGTTGCAGTGCCATCTTTTAAATGCGTATTCTTAAGCACAACTTTGTAGCTCTTATAGTTTCCGAGATTTTCGCATTTTTGTATTTTTGGGTTTTGTCGGCGTTAGAGTGGGCGTGGCTTGATCAGAAAAAAACAACTCGCATTGGGAGCATCATAAAAACGTACATGCTTAATTCGAACTTTTTTCATTTTTAGTTAGCGGTATATCAGCTTTTCTAAAAAATGCGAAAACAGTCTTTTGAGCTTGGTGGGAGTATGGTTGGGTGTGGCCGGATAATAGTACAACTATAAGATGCGCTGACATCTAAAGATTATACATACTGACTTTCAATTTTCTAGCTCTAATAGTTCCTGAGATTTCAGCGATTTTAGTTTTTCGACGCGACTAATCGAAATGATTTCAGATTTTATAATCTTAAACAATTTACAAATGCAGACTTAGGATCCACTGCGACTTTAAAATTTGTAATAATCTTTAGGAAAGCGATTATTTCCCTATCTATATTAAAATGTTTAATTACGACAAACAACCCTGCAAATATTATCCGAGGTTCATCATCAAACTAGCTGATTGGAAAAATTATGAAAGTCTTACAGACTACAATAGCAACAAAACACCTATAGCCACAAGCCCCAATCAAGAAGCTTGCGAGATAAACTAAATATCCTCAATATCATAAAAATCCATAAATATCCTGTAACCTTTTACACAATTTTAAATTATTAATTTTGCTAGTGGAATTTTACAAGGCGCCTAAATTTCTTCATAAATAGCGAAATATTGTTCCGATTTAAAAAATCTTTGGCAAATCGATAGATATTAACAGAAATAAGTTATACAAGGTCAAACGAAGGCATTCATAATAATATTATAGACACCACAGTTTTTCGCGCTTTGTGGGTGTTAGAGTGGGCGTGGCATGATGCAACTTCGTGGCAAGTTGCAGTGCCATCTTTTAAATGCGTATTCTTAAGCACAACTTTGTAGCTCTTATAGTTTCCGAGATTTTCGCATTTTTGTATTTTTGGGTTTTGTCGGCGTTAGAGTGGGCGTGGCTTGATCAGAAAAAAACAACTCGCATTGGGAGCATCATAAAAACGTACATGCTTAATTCGAACTTTTTTAATTTTTAGTTAGCGGTATATCAGCTTTTCTAAAAAATGCGAAAACAGTCTTTTGAGCTTGGTGGGAGTATGGTTGGGTGTGGCCGGATAATAGTACAACTATAAGATGCGCTGACATCTAAAGATTATACATACTGACTTTCAATTTTCTAGCTCTAATAGTTCCTGAGATTTCAGCGATTTTAGTTTTTCGCGATTTCAGATTTTATAATCTTAAACAATTTACAAATGCAGACTTAGGATCCACTGCGACTTTAAAATTTGTAATAATCTTTAGGAAAGCGATTATTTCCCTATCAATATTAAATTGTTTAATTACGACAAACAACCCTGCAAATACAATCCGAGGTTCATCATCAAACTAGCTGATTGGAAAAATTATGAAAGTTTTACAGACTACAATAGGAACAAAACACCTATAGCCACAAGCCCCAATTAAGAAGCTTGCGAGATAAACTAAATATCCTCAATCCTAAATATCCTAAATATCCTGTATCCTCTTACACAATTTTAAATTATTAATTTTGCTAGTGGAATTTTACAAGGCGCCTAAATTTCTTCATAAATAGCGAAATATTGTTCCGATTTAAAAAATCTTTGGCAAATCGATAGATATTAACAGAAATGAGTTATACAAGGTCAAACGAAGGCATTCATAATAATATTATAGACACCACAGTTTTTCGCGCTTTGTGGGTGTTAGAGTGGGCGTGGCATGATGCAACTTCGTGGCAAGTTGCAGTGCCATCTTTTAAATGCGTATTCTTAAGCACAACTTTGTAGCTCTTATAGTTTCCGAGATTTTCGCATTTTTGTATTTTTGGGTTTTGTCGGCGTTAGAGTGGGCGTGGCTTGATCAGAAAAAAATAACTCGCATTGGGAGCATCATAAAAACGTACATGCTTAATTCGAACTTTTTTAATTTTTAGTTAGCGGTATATCAGCTTTTCTAAAAATGCGAAAACAGTCTTTTGAGCTTGGTGGGAGTATGGTTGGGTGTGGCCGGATAATAGTACAACTATAAGATGCGCTGACATCTAAAGATTATACATACTGACTTTCAATTTTCTAGCTCTAATAGTTCCTGAGATTTCAGCGATTTTAGTTTTTCGCGATTTCAGATTTTATAATCTTAAACAATTTACAAATGCAGACTTAGGATCCACTGCGACTTTAAAATTTGTAATAATCTTTAGGAAAGCGATTATTTCCCTATCAATATTAAAATGTTTAATTACGACAAACAACCCTGCAAATACTATCCGA
The DNA here is from genome assembly GCF_018153835.1 of Drosophila eugracilis. Taxonomy (NCBI): domain Eukaryota; kingdom Metazoa; phylum Arthropoda; class Insecta; order Diptera; family Drosophilidae; genus Drosophila; species Drosophila eugracilis. The sequence continues at coordinate 19,013 of NW_024572812.1, read as the reverse complement.
GGTTCAATATCAAACTAGCTGATTGGAAAAATTATGAAAGTTTTACAGACTACAATAGCAACAAAACACCTATAGCCACAAGCCCCAATTAAGAAGCTTGAGATAAACTAAATATCCTCAATCCTAAATATCCTAAATATCCTGTATCCTCTTACACAATTTTAAATTATTAATTTTGCTAGTGGAATTTTACAAGGCGCCTAAATTTCTTCATAAATAGCGAAATATTGTTCCGATTTAAAAAATCTTTGGCAAATCGATAGATATTAACAGAAATGAGTTATACAAGGTCAAACGAAGGCATTCATAATAATATTATAGACACCACAGTTTTTCGCGCTTTGTGGGTGTTAGAGTGGGCGTGGCATGATGCAACTTCGTGGCAAGTTGCAGTGCCATCTTTTAAATGCGTATTCTTAAGCACAACTTTGTAGCTCTTATAGTTTCCGAGATTTTCGCATTTTTGTATTTTTGGGTTTTGTCGGCGTTAGAGTGGGCGTGGCTTGATCAGAAAAAAACAACTCGCATTGGGAGCATCATAAAAACGTACATGCTTAATTCGAACTTTTTTAATTTTTAGTTAGCGGTATATCAGCTTTTCTAAAAATGCGAAAACAGTCTTTTGAGCTTGGTGGGAGTATGGTTGGGTGTGGCCGGATAATAGTACAACTATAAGATGCGCTGACATCTAAAGATTATACATACTGACTTTCAATTTTCTAGCTCTAATAGTTCCTGAGATTTCAGCGATTTTAGTTTTTCGCGATTTCAGATTTTATAATCTTAAACAATTTACAAATGCAGACTTAGGATCCACTGCGACTTTAAAATTTGTAATAATCTTTAGGAAAGCGATTATTTCCCTATCAATATTAAAATGTTTAATTACGACAAACAACCCTGCAAATACTATCCGAGGTTCAATATCAAACTAGCTGATTGGAAAAATTATGAAAGTTTTACAGACTACAATAGCAACAAAACACCTATAGCCACAAGCCCCAATTAAGAAGCTTGCGAGATAAACTAAATATCCTCAATCCTAAATATCCTAAATATCCTGTATCCTCTTACACAATTTTAAATTATTAATTTTGCTAGTGGAATTTTACAAGGCGCCTAAATTTCTTCATAAATAGCGAAATATTGTTCCGATTTAAAAAATCTTTGGCAAATCGATAGATATTAACAGAAATGAGTTATACAAGGTCAAACGAAGGCATTCATAATAATATTATAGACACCACAGTTTTTCGCGCTTTGTGGGTGTTAGAGTGGGCGTGGCATGATGCAACTTCGTGGCAAGTTGCAGTGCCATCTTTTAAATGCGTATTCTTAAGCACAACTTTGTAGCTCTTATAGTTTCCGAGATTTTCGCATTTTTGTATTTTTGGGTTTTGTCGGCGTTAGAGTGGGCGTGGCTTGATCAGAAAAAAACAACTCGCATTGGGAGCATCATAAAAACGTACATGCTTAATTCGAACTTTTTTAATTTTTAGTTAGCGGTATATCAGCTTTTCTAAAAATGCGAAAACAGTCTTTTGAGCTTGGTGGGAGTATGGTTGGGTGTGGCCGGATAATAGTACAACTATAAGATGCGCTGACATCTAAAGATTATACATACTGACTTTCAATTTTCTAGCTCTAATAGTTTCTGAGATTTCAGCGATTTTAGTTTTTCGCGATTTGAGATTTTATAATCTTAAACAATTTACAAATGCAGACTTAGGATCCACTGCGACTTTAAAATTTGTAATAATCTTTAGGAAAGCGATTATTTCCCTATCAATATTAAAATGTTATTACGACAAACAACCCTGCAAATACTATCCGAGGTTCATCATCAAACTAGCTGATTGGAAAAATTATGAAAGTTTTACAGACTACAATAGCAACAAAACACCTATAGCCACAAGCCCCAATTAAGAAGCTTGCGAGATAAACTAAATATCCTCAATCCTAAATATCCTAAATATCCTGTATCCTCTTACACAATTTTAAATTATTAATTTTGCTAGTGGAATTTTACAAGGCGCCTAAATTTCTTCATAAATAGCGAAATATTGTTCCGATTTAAAAAATCTTTGGCAAATCGATAGATATTAACAGAAATGAGTTATACAAGGTCAAACGAAGGCATTCATAATAATATTATAGACACCACAGTTTTTCGCGCTTTGTGGGTGTTAGAGTGGGCGTGGCATGATGCAACTTCGTGGCAAGTTGCAGTGCCATCTTTTAAATGCGTATTCTTAAGCACAACTTTGTAGCTCTTATAGTTTCCGAGATTTTCGCATTTTTGTATTTTTGGGTTTTGTCGGCGTTAGAGTGGGCGTGGCTTGATCAGAAAAAAACAACTCGCATTGGGAGCATCATAAAAACGTAAATGCTTAATTCGAACCTTTTTAATTTTTAGTTAGCGGTATATCAGCTTTTCTAAAAATGCGAAAACAGTCTTTTGAGCTTGGTGGGAGTATGGTTGGGTGTGGCCAGATAATAGTACAACTATAAGATGCGCTGACATCTAAAGATTATACATACTGACTTTCAATTTTCTAGCTCTAATAGTTCCTGAGATTTCAGCGATTTTAGTTTTTCGCGATTTGAGATTTTATAATCTTAAACAATTTACAAATGCAGACTTAGGATCCACTGCGACTTTAAAATTTGTAATAATCTTTAGGAAAGCGATTATTTCCCTATCTATATTAAAATGTTTAATTACGACAAACAACCCTGCAAATATTATCCGAGGTTCATCATCAAACTAGCTGATTGGAAAAATTATGAAAGTTTTACAGACTACAATAGCAACAAAACACCTATAGCCACAAGCCCCAATTAAGAAGCTTGCGAGATAAACTAAATATCCTCAATCCTAAATATCCTAAATATCCTGTATCCTCTTACACAATTTTAAATTATTAATTTTGCTAGTGGAATTTTACAAGGCGCCTAAATTTCTTCATAAATAGCGAAATATTGTTCCGATTTAAAAAATCTTTGGCAAATCGATAGATATTAACAGAAATGAGTTATACAAGGTCAAACGAAGGCATTCATAATAATATTATAGACACCACAGTTTTTCGCGCTTTGTGGGTGTTAGAGTGGGCGTGGCATGATGCAACTTCGTGGCAAGTTGCAGTGCCATCTTTTAAATGCGTATTCTTAAGCACAACTTTGTAGCTCTTATAGTTTCCGAGATTTTCGCATTTTTGTATTTTTGGGTTTTGTCGGCGTTAGAGTGGGCGTGGCTTGATCAGAAAAAAACAACTCGCATTGGGAGCATCATAAAAACGTACATGCTTAATTCGAACTTTTTTAATTTTTAGTTAGCGGTATATCAGCTTTTCTAAAAATGCGAAAACAGTCTTTTGAGCTTAGTGGGAGTATGGTTGGGTGTGGCCAGATAATAGTACAACTATAAGATGCGCTGACATCTAAAGATTATACATACTGACTTTCAATTTTCTAGCTCTAATAGTTCCTGAGATTTCAGCGATTTTAGTTTTTCGCGATTTGAGATTTTATAATCTTAAACAATTTACAAATGCAGACTTAGGATCCACTGCGACTTTAAAATTTGTAATAATCTTTAGGAAAGCGATTATTTCCCTATCTATATTAAAATGTTTAATTACGACAAACAACCCTGCAAATACTATCCGAGGTTCATCATCAAACTAGCTGATTGGAAAAATTATGAAAGTTTTACAGACTACAATAGCAACAAAACACCTATAGCCACAAGCCCCAATTAAGAAGCTTGCGAGATAAACTAAATATCCTCAATCCTAAATATCCTAAATATCCTGTATCCTCTTACACAATTTTAAATTATTAATTTTGCTAGTGGAATTTTACAAGGCGCCTAAATTTCTTCATAAATAGCGAAATATTGTTCCGATTTAAAAAATCTTTGGCAAATCGATAGATATTAACAGAAATGAGTTATACAAGGTCAAACGAAGGCATTCATAATAATATTATAGACACCACAGTTTTTCGCGCTTTGTGGGTGTTAGAGTGGGCGTGGCATGATGCAACTTCGTGGCAAGTTGCAGTGCCATCTTTTAAATGCGTATTCTTAAGCACAACTTTGTAGCTCTTATAGTTTCCGAGATTTTCGCATTTTTGTATTTTTGGGTTTTGTCGGCGTTAGAGTGGGCGTGGCTTGATCAGAAAAAAACAACTCGCATTGGGAGCATCATAAAAACGTACATGCTTAATTCGAACTTTTTTAATTTTTAGTTAGCGGTATATCAGCTTTTCTAAAAATGCGAAAACAGTCTTTTGAGCTTGGTGGGAGTATGGTTGGGTGTGGCCATATAATAGTACAACTATAAGATGCGCTGACATCTAAAGATTATATATACTGACTTTCAATTTTCTAGCTCTAATAGTTCCTGAGATTTCAGCAATTTTAGTTTTTCGCGATTTCAGATTTTATAATCTTAAACAATTTACAAATGCAGACTTAGGATCCACTGCGACTTTAAAATTTGTAATAATCTTTAGGAAAGCGATTATTTCCCTATCAATATTAAATTGTTTAATTACGACAAACAACCCTGCAAATACAATCCGAGGTTCATCATCAAACTAGCTGATTGGAAAAATTATGAAAGTTTTACAGACTACAATAGGAACAAAACACCTATAGCCACAAACCCCAATTAAGAAGCTTGCGAGATAAACTAAATATCCTCAATCCTAAATATCCTAAATATCCTGTATCCTCTTACACAATTTTAAATTATTAATTTTGCTAGTGGAATTTTACAAGGCGCCTAAATTTCTTCATAAATAGCGAAATATTGTTCCGATTTAAAAAATCTTTGGCAAATCGATAGATATTAACAGAAATGAGTTATACAAGGTCAAACGAAGGCATTCATAATAATATTATAGACACCACAGTTTTTCGCGCTTTGTGGGTGTTAGAGTGGGCGTGGCATGATGCAACTTCGTGGCAAGTTGCAGTGCCATCTTTTAAATGCGTATTCTTAAGCACAACTTTGTAGCTCTTATAGTTTCCGAGATTTTCGCATTTTTGTATTTTTGGGTTTTGTCGGCGTTAGAGTGGGCGTGGCTTGATCAGAAAAAAACAACTCGCATTGGGAGCATCATAAAAACGTACATGCTTAATTCGAACTTTTTTAATTTTTAGTTAGCGGTATATCAGCTTTTCTAAAAATGCGAAAACAGTCTTTTGAGCTTGGTGGGAGTATGGTTGGGTGTGGCCATATAATAGTACAACTATAAGATGCGCTGACATCTAAAGATTATATATACTGACTTTCAATTTTCTAGCTCTAATAGTTCCTGAGATTTCAGCAATTTTAGTTTTTCGCGATTTCAGATTTTATAATCTTAAACAATTTACAAATGCAGACTTAGGATCCACTGCGACTTTAAAATTTGTAATAATCTTTAGGAAAGCGATTATTTCCCTATCAATATTAAATTGTTTAATTACGACAAACAACCCTGCAAATACAATCCGAGGTTCATCATCAAACTAGCTGATTGGAAAAATTATGAAAGTTTTACAGACTACAATAGGAACAAAACACCTATAGCCACAAACCCCAATTAAGAAGCTTGCGAGATAAACTAAATATCCTCAATCCTAAATATCCTAAATATCCTGTATCCTCTTACACAATTTTAAATTATTAATTTTGCTAGTGGAATTTTACAAGGCGCCTAAATTTCTTCATAAATAGCGAAATATTGTTCCGATTTAAAAAATCTTTGGCAAATCGATAGATATTAACAGAAATGAGTTATACAAGGTCAAACGAAGGCATTCATAATAATATTATAGACACCACAGTTTTTCGCGCTTTGTGGGTGTTAGAGTGGGCGTGGCATGATGCAACTTCGTGGCAAGTTGCAGTGCCATCTTTTAAATGCGTATTCTTAAGCACAACTTTGTAGCTCTTATAGTTTCCGAGATTTTCGCATTTTTGTATTTTTGGGTTTTGTCGGCGTTAGAGTGGGCGTGGCTTGATCAGAAAAAAACAACTCGCATTGGGAGCATCATAAAAACGTACATGCTTAATTCGAACTTTTTTAATTTTTAGTTAGCGGTATATCAGCTTTTCTAAAAATGCGAAAACAGTCTTTTGAGCTTGGTGGGAGTATGGTTGGGTGTGGCCATATAATAGTACAACTATAAGATGCGCTGACATCTAAAGATTATATATACTGACTTTCAATTTTCTAGCTCTAATAGTTCCTGAGATTTCAGCAATTTTAGTTTTTCGCGATTTCAGATTTTATAATCTTAAACAATTTACAAATGCAGACTTAGGATCCACTGCGACTTTAAAATTTGTAATAATCTTTAGGAAAGCGATTATTTCCCTATCAATATTAAATTGTTTAATTACGACAAACAACCCTGCAAATACAATCCGAGGTTCATCATCAAACTAGCTGATTGGAAAAATTATGAAAGTTTTACAGACTACAATAGGAACAAAACACCTATAGCCACAAACCCCAATTAAGAAGCTTGCGAGATAAACTAAATATCCTCAATCCTAAATATCCTAAATATCCTGTATCCTCTTACACAATTTTAAATTATTAATTTTGCTAGTGGAATTTTACAAGGCGCCTAAATTTCTTCATAAATAGCGAAATATTGTTCCGATTTAAAAAATCTTTGGCAAATCGATAGATATTAACAGAAATGAGTTATACAAGGTCAAACGAAGGCATTCATAATAATATTATAGACACCACAGTTTTTCGCGCTTTGTGGGTGTTAGAGTGGGCGTGGCATGATGCAACTTCGTGGCAAGTTGCAGTGCCATCTTTTAAATGCGTATTCTTAAGCACAACTTTGTAGCTCTTATAGTTTCCGAGATTTTCGCATTTTTGTATTTTTGGGTTTTGTCGGCGTTAGAGTGGGCGTGGCTTGATCAGAAAAAAACATCTCGCATTGGGAGCATCATAAAAACGTACATGCTTAATTCGAACTTTTTTAATTTTTAGTTAGCGGTATATCAGCTTTTCTAAAAATGCGAAAACAGTCTTTTGAGCTTGGTGGGAGTATGGTTGGGTGTGGCCATATAATAGTACAACTATAAGATGCGCTGACATCTAAAGATTATATATACTGACTTTCAATTTTCTAGCTCTAATAGTTCCTGAGATTTCAGCAATTTTAGTTTTTCGCGATTTCAGATTTTATAATCTTAAACAATTTACAAATGCAGACTTAGGATCCACTGCGACTTTAAAATTTGTAATAATCTTTAGGAAAGCGATTATTTCCCTATCAATATTAAATTGTTTAATTACGACAAACAACCCTGCAAATACAATCCGAGGTTCATCATCAAACTAGCTGATTGGAAAAATTATGAAAGTTTTACAGACTACAATAGGAACAAAACACCTATAGCCACAAACCCCAATTAAGAAGCTTGCGAGATAAACTAAATATCCTCAATCCTAAATATCCTAAATATCCTGTATCCTCTTACACAATTTTAAATTATTAATTTTGCTAGTGGAATTTTACAAGGCGCCTAAATTTCTTCATAAATAGCGAAATATTGTTCCGATTTAAAAAATCTTTGGCAAATCGATAGATATTAACAGAAATGAGTTATACAAGGTCAAACGAAGGCATTCATAATAATATTATAGACACCACAGTTTTTCGCGCTTTGTGGGTGTTAGAGTGGGCGTGGCATGATGCAACTTCGTGGCAAGTTGCAGTGCCATCTTTTAAATGCGTATTCTTAAGCACAACTTTGTAGCTCTTATAGTTTCCGAGATTTTCGCATTTTTGTATTTTTGGGTTTTGTCGGCGTTAGAGTGGGCGTGGCTTGATCAGAAAAAAAACAACTCGCATTGGGAGCATCATAAAAACGTACATGCTTAATTCGAACTTTTTTAATTTTTAGTTAGCGGTATATCAGCTTTTCTAAAAATGCGAAAACAGTCTTTTGAGCTTGGTGGGAGTATGGTTGGGTGTGGCCATATAATAGTACAACTATAAGATGCGCTGACATCTAAAGATTATATATACTGACTTTCAATTTTCTAGCTCTAATAGTTCCTGAGATTTCAGCAATTTTAGTTTTTCGCGATTTCAGATTTTATAATCTTAAACAATTTACAAATGCAGACTTAGGATCCACTGCGACTTTAAAATTTGTAATAATCTTTAGGAAAGCGATTATTTCCCTATCAATATTAAATTGTTTAATTACGACAAACAACCCTGCAAATACAATCCGAGGTTCATCATCAAACTAGCTGATTGGAAAAATTATGAAAGTTTTACAGACTACAATAGGAACAAAACACCTATAGCCACAAACCCCAATTAAGAAGCTTGCGAGATAAACTAAATATCCTCAATCCTAAATATCCTAAATATCCTGTATCCTCTTACACAATTTTAAATTATTAATTTTAGCTAGTGGAATTTTACAAGGCGCCTAAATTTCTTCATAAATAGCGAAATATTGTTCCGATTTAAAAAATCTTTGGCAAATCGATAGATATTAACAGAAATGAGTTATACAAGGTCAAACGAAGGCATTCATAATAATATTATAGACACCACAGTTTTTCGCGCTTTGTGGGTGTTAGAGTGGGCGTGGCATGATGCAACTTCGTGGCAAGTTGCAGTGCCATCTTTTAAATGCGTATTCTTAAGCACAACTTTGTAGCTCTTATAGTTTCCGAGATTTTCGCATTTTTGTATTTTTTGGGTTTTGTCGGCGTTAGAGTGGGCGTGGCTTGATCAGAAAAAAACAACTCGCATTGGGAGCATCATAAAAACGTAAATGCATGCTTAATTCGAACTTTTTTAATTTTTAGTTAGCGGTATATCAGCTTTTCTAAAAATGCGAAAACAGTCTTTTGAGCTTGGTGGGAGTATGGTTGGGTGTGGCCAGATAATAGTACAACTATAAGATGCGCTGACATCTAAAGATTATACATACTGACTTTCAATTTTCTAGCTCTAATAGTTCCTGAGATTTCAGCGATTTTAGTTTTTCGCGATTTCAGATTTTATAATCTTAAACAATTTACAAATGCAGACTTAGGATCCACTGCGACTTTAAAATTTGTAATAATCTTTAGGAAAGCGATTATTTCCCTATCAATATTAAAATGTTTAATTACGACAAACAACCCTGCAAATACTATCCGAGGTTCAATATCAAACTAGCTGATTGGAAAAATTATGAAAGTTTTACAGACTACAATAGCAACAAAACACCTATAGCCACAAGCCCCAATTAAGAAGCTTGCGAGATAAACTAAATATCCTCAATCCTAAATATCCTAAATATCCTGTATCCTCTTACACAATTTTAAATTATTAATTTTGCTAGTGGAATTTTACAAGGCGCCTAAATTTCTTCATAAATAGCGAAATATTGTTCCGATTTAAAAAATCTTTGGCAAATCGATAGATATTAACAGAAATGAGTTATACAAGGTCAAACGAAGGCATTCATAATAATATTATAGACACCACAGTTTTTCGCGCTTTGTGGGTGTTAGAGTGGGCGTGGCATGATGCAACTTCGTGGCAAGTTGCAGTGCCATCTTTTAAATGCGTATTCTTAAGCACAACTTTGTAGCTCTTATAGTTTCCGAGATTTTCGCATTTTTGTATTTTTGGGTTTTGTCGGCGTTAGAGTGGGCGTGGCTTGATCAGAAAATTAACTCGCATTGGGAGCATTATAAAAACGTACATGCTTAATTCGAACTTTTTAATTTTTAGTTAGCGGTATATCAGTTTTTCTAAAAATGCGAAAACAGTCTTTTGAGCTTGGTGGGAGTATGGTTGGGTGTGGCCGGATAATAGTACAACTATAAGATGCGCTGACATCTAAAGATTATACATACTGACTTTCAATTTTCTAGCTCTAATAGTTCCTGAGATTTCAGCGATTTTAGTTTTTCGCGATTTCAGATTTTATAATCTTAAACAATTTACAAATGCAGACTTAGGATCCACTGCGACTTTAAAATTTGTAATAATCTTTAGGAAAGCGATTATTTCCCTATCAATATTAAAATGTTTAATTACGACAAACAACCCTGCAAATACTATCCGAGGTTCAATATCAAACTAGCTGATTGGAAAAATTATGAAAGTTTTACAGACTACAATAGCAACAAAACACCTATAGCCACAAGCCCCAATTAAGAAGCTTGCGAGATAAACTAAATATCCTCAATCCTAAATATCCTAAATATCCTGTATCCTCTTACACAATTTTAAATTATTAATTTTGCTAGTGGAATTTTACAAGGCGCCTAAATTTCTTCATAAATAGCGAAATATTGTTCCGATTTAAAAAATCTTTGGCAAATCGATAGATATTAACAGAAATGAGTTATACAAGGTCAAACGAAGGCATTCATAATAATATTATAGACACCACAGTTTTTCGCGCTTTGTGGGTGTTAGAGTGGGCGTGGCATGATGCAACTTCGTGGCAAGTTGCAGTGCCATCTTTTAAGTGCGTATTTTTAAGCACAACTTTGTAGCTCTTATAGTTTCCGAGATTTTCGCATTTTTGTATTTTTGGGTTTTGTCGGCGTTAGAGTGGGCGTGGCTTGATCAGAAAAAAACAACTCGCATTTGGAGCATCTTAAAAGCGTACATGCTTAATTCGAACTTTTTTAATTTTTAGTTAGCGGTATATCAGCTTTTCTAAAAATGCGAAAACAGTCTTTTGAGCTTGGTGGGAGTATGGTTGGGTGTGGCCAGATAATAGTACAACTATAAGATGCGCTGACATCTAAAGATTATACATACTGACTTTCAATTTTCTAGCTCTAATAGTTCCTGAGATTTCAGCGATTTTAGTTTTTCGCGATTTCAGATTTTATAATCTTAAACAATTTACAAATGCAGACTTAGGATCCACTGCGACTTTAAAATTTGTAATAATCTTTAGGAAAGCGATTATTTCCCTATCAATATTAAAATGTTTAATTACGACAAACAACCCTGCAAATACTATCCGAGGTTCAATATCAAACTAGCTGATTGGAAAAATTATGAAAGTTTTACAGACTACAATAGCAACAAAACACCTATAGCCACAAGCCCCAATTAAGAAGCTTGCGAGATAAACTAAATATCCTCAATCCTAAATATCCTAAATATCCTGTATCCTCTTACACAATTTTAAATTATTAATTTTGCTAGTGGAATTTTACAAGGCGCCTAAATTTCTTCATAAATAGCGAAATATTGTTCCGATTTAAAAAATCTTTGGCAAATCGATAGATATTAACAGAAATGAGTTATACAAGGTCAAACGAAGGCATTCATAATAATATTATAGACACCACAGTTTTTCGCGCTTTGTGGGTGTTAGAGTGGGCGTGGCATGATGCAACTTCGTGGCAAGTTGCAGTGCCATCTTTTAAATGCGTATTCTTAAGCACAACTTTGTAGCTCTTATAGTTTCCGAGATTTTCGCATTTTTGTATTTTTGGGTTTTGTCGGCGTTAGAGTGGGCGTGGCTTGATCAGAAAAAAACAACTCGCATTGGGAGCATCATAAAAACGTACATGCTTAATTCGAACTTTTTTAATTTTTAGTTAGCGGTATATCAGCTTTTCTAAAAATGCGAAAACAGTCTTTTGAGCTTGGTGGGAGTATGGTTGGGTGTGGCCAGATAATAGTACAACTATAAGATGCGCTGACATCTAAAGATTATACATACTGACTTTCAATTTTCTAGCTCTAATAGTTCCTGAGATTTCAGCGATTTTAGTTTTTCGCGATTTCAGATTTTATAATCTTAAACAATTTACAAATGCAGACTTAGGATCCACTGCGACTTTAAAATTTGTAATAATCTTTAGGAAAGCGATTATTTCCCTATCAATATTAAAATGTTTAATTACGACAAACAACCCTGCAAATACTATCCGAGGTTCAATATCAAACTAGCTGATTGGAAAAATTATGAAAGTTTTACAGACTACAATAGCAACAAAACACCTATAGCCACAAGCCCCAATTAAGAAGCTTGCGAGATAAACTAAATATCCTCAATCCTAAATATCCTAAATATCCTGTATCCTCTTACACAATTTTAAATTATTAATTTTGCTAGTGGAATTTTACAAGGCGCCTAAATTTCTTCATAAATAGCGAAATATTGTTCCGATTTAAAAAATCTTTGGCAAATCGATAGATATTAACAGAAATGAGTTATACAAGGTCAAACGAAGGCATTCATAATAATATTATAGACACCACAGTTTTTCGCGCTTTGTGGGTGTTAGAGTGGGCGTGGCATGATGCAACTTCGTGGCAAGTTGCAGTGCCATCTTTTAAATGCGTATTCTTAAGCACAACTTTGTAGCTCTTATAGTTTCCGAGATTTTCGCATTTTTGTATTTTTGGGTTTTGTCGGCGTTAGAGTGGGCGTGGCTTGATCAGAAAAAACAACTCGCATTGGGAGCATCATAAAAACGTACATGCTTAATTCGAACTTTTTTAATTTTTAGTTAGCGGTATATCAGCTTTTCTAAAAATGCGAAAACAGTCTTTTGAGCTTGGTGGGAGTATGGTTGGGTGTGGCCGGATAATAGTACAACTATAAGATGCGCTGACATCTAAAGATTATACATACTGACTTTCAATTTTCTAGCTCTAATAGTTCCTGAGATTTCAGCGATTTTAGTTTTTCGCGATTTCAGATTTTATAATCTTAAACAATTTACAAATGCAGACTTAGGATCCACTGCGACTTTAAAATTTGTAATAATCTTTAGGAAAGCGATTATTTCCCTATCAATATTAAAATGTTTAATTACGACAAACAACCCTGCAAATACTATCCGAGGTTCAATATCAAACTAGCTGATTGGAAAAATTATGAAAGTTTTACAGACTACAATAGCAACAAAACACCTATAGCCACAAGCCCCAATTAAGAAGCTTGCGAGATAAACTAAATATCCTCAATCCTAAATATCCTAAATATCCTGTATCCTCTTACACAATTTTAAATTATTAATTTTGCTAGTGGAATTTTACAAGGCGCCTAAATTTCTTCATAAATAGCGAAATATTGTTCCGATTTAAAAAATCTTTGGCAAATCGATAGATATTAACAGAAATGAGTTATACAAGGTCAAACGAAGGCATTCATAATAATATTATAGACACCACAGTTTTTCGCGCTTTGTGGGTGTTAGAGTGGGCGTGGCATGATGCAACTTCGTGGCAAGTTGCAGTGCCATCTTTTAAATGCGTATTCTTAAGCACAACTTTGTAGCTCTTATAGTTTCCGAGATTTTCGCATTTTTGTATTTTTGGGTTTTGTCGGCGTTAGAGTGGGCGTGGCTTGATCAGAAAAAAACAACTCGCATTGGGAGCATCATAAAAACGTAAATGCTTAATTCGAACTTTTTAATTTTTAGTTAGCGGTATATCAGCTTTTCTAAAAATGCGAAAACAGTCTTTTGAGCTTGGTGGGAGTATGGTTGGGTGTGGCCATATAATAGTACAACTATAAGATGCGCTGACATCTAAAGATTATATATACTGACTTTCAATTTTCTAGCTCTAATAGTTTCTGAGATTTCAGCGATTTTAGTTTTTCGCGATTTCAGATTTTATAATCTTAAACAATTTACAAATGCAGACTTAGGATCCACTGCGACTTTAAAATTTGTAATAATCTTTAGGAAAGCGATTATTTCCCTATCAATATTAAAATGTTTAATTACGACAAACAACCCTGCAAATACTATCCGAGGTTCAATATCAAACTAGCTGATTGGAAAAATTATGAAAGTTTTACAGACTACAATAGCAACAAAACACCTATAGCCACAAGCCCCAATTAAGAAGCTTGCGAGATAAACTAAATATCCTCAATCCTAAATATCCTAAATATCCTAAATATCCTGTATCCTCTTACACAATTTTAAATTATTAATTTTGCTAGTGGAATTTTACAAGGCGCCTAAATTTCTTCATAAATAGCGAAATATTGTTCCGATTTAAAAAATCTTTGGCAAATCGATAGATATTAACAGAAATGAGTTATACAAGGTCAAACGAAGGCATTCATAATAATATTATAGACACCACAGTTTTTCGCGCTTTGTGGGTGTTAGAGTGGGCGTGGCATGATGCAACTTCGTGGCAAGTTGCAGTGCCATCTTTTAAATGCGTATTCTTAAGCACAACTTTGTAGCTCTTATAGTTTCCGAGATTTTCGCATTTTTGTATTTTTGGGTTTTGTCGGCGTTAGAGTGGGCGTGGCTTGATCAGAAAAAAACAACTCGCATTGGGAGCATCATAAAAACGTACATGCTTAATTCGAACTTTTTTAATTTTTAGTTAGCGGTATATCAGCTTTTCTAAAAATGCGAAAACAGTCTTTTGAGCTTGGTGGGAGTATGGTTGGGTGTGGCCAGATAATAGTACAACTATAAGATGCGCTGACATCTAAAGATTATACATACTGACTTTCAATTTTCTAGCTCTAATAGTTCCTGAGATTTCAGCAATTTTAGTTTTTCGCGATTTCAGATTTTATAATCTTAAACAATTTACAAATGCAGACTTAGGATCCACTGCGACTTTAAAATTTGTAATAATCTTTAGGAAAGCGATTATTTCCCTATCAATATTAAAATGTTTAATTACGACAAACAACCCTGCAAATACTATCCGAGGTTCATCATCAAACTAGCTGATTGGAAAAATTATGAAAGTTTTACAGACTACAATAGGAACAAAACACCTATAGCCACAAACCCCAATTAAGAAGCTTGCGAGATAAACTAAATATCCTCAATCCTAAATATCCTAAATATCCTGTATCCTCTTACACAATTTTAAATTATTAATTTTGCTAGTGGAATTTTACAAGGCGCCTAAATTTCTTCATAAATAGCGAAATATTGTTCCGATTTAAAAAATCTTTGGCAAATCGATAGATATTAACAGAAATGAGTTATACAAGGTCAAACGAAGGCATTCATAATAATATTATAGACACCACAGTTTTTCGCGCTTTGTGGGTGTTAGAGTGGGCGTGGCATGATGCAACTTCGTGGCAAGTTGCAGTGCCATCTTTTAAATGCGTATTCTTAAGCACAACTTTGTAGCTCTTATAGTTTCCGAGATTTTCGCATTTTTGTATTTTTGGGTTTTGTCGGCGTTAGAGTGGGCGTGGCTTGATCAGAAAAAAACAACTCGCATTGGGAGCATCATAAAAACGTACATGCTTAATTCGAACTTTTTTAATTTTTAGTTAGCGGTATATCAGCTTTTCTAAAAATGCGAAAACAGTCTTTTGAGCTTGGTGGGAGTATGGTTGGGTGTGGCCATATAATAGTACAACTATAAGATGCGCTGACATCTAAAGATTATATATACTGACTTTCAATTTTCTAGCTCTAATAGTTCCTGAGATTTCAGCAATTTTAGTTTTTCGCGATTTCAGATTTTATAATCTTAAACAATTTACAAATGCAGACTTAGGATCCACTGCGACTTTAAAATTTGTAATAATCTTTAGGAAAGCGATTATTTCCCTATCAATATTAAAATTGTTTAATTACGACAAACAACCCTGCAAATACAATCCGAGGTTCATCATCAAACTAGCTGATTGGAAAAATTATGAAAGTTTTACAGACTACAATAGGAACAAAACACCTATAGCCACAAACCCCAATTAAGAAGCTTGCGAGATAAACTAAATATCCTCAATCCTAAATATCCTAAATATCCTGTATCCTCTTACACAATTTTAAATTATTAATTTTGCTAGTGGAATTTTACAAGGCGCCTAAATTTCTTCATAAATAGCGAAATATTGTTCCGATTTAAAAAATCTTTGGCAAATCGATAGATATTAACAGAAATGAGTTATACAAGGTCAAACGAAGGCATTCATAATAATATTATAGACACCACAGTTTTTCGCGCTTTGTGGGTGTTAGAGTGGGCGTGGCATGATGCAACTTCGTGGCAAGTTGCAGTGCCATCTTTTAAATGCGTATTCTTAAGCACAACTTTGTAGCTCTTATAGTTTCCGAGATTTTCGCATTTTTGTATTTTTGGGTTTTGTCGGCGTTAGAGTGGGCGTGGCTTGATCAGAAAAAAACAACTCGCATTGGGAGCATCATAAAAACGTACATGCTTAATTCGAACTTTTTTAATTTTTAGTTAGCGGTATATCAGCTTTTCTAAAAATGCGAAAACAGTCTTTTGAGCTTGGTGGGAGTATGGTTGGGTGTGGCCATATAATAGTACAACTATAAGATGCGCTGACATCTAAAGATTATATATACTGACTTTCAATTTTCTAGCTCTAATAGTTCCTGAGATTTCAGCAATTTTAGTTTTTCGCGATTTCAGATTTTATAATCTTAAACAATTTACAAATGCAGACTTAGGATCCACTGCGACTTTAAAATTTGTAATAATCTTTAGGAAAGCGATTATTTCCCTATCAATATTAAAATGTTTAATTACGACAAACAACCCTGCAAATACAATCCGAGGTTCATCATCAAACTAGCTGATTGGAAAAATTATGAAAGTTTTACAGACTACAATAGCAACAAAACACCTATAGCCACAAACCCCAATTAAGAAGCTTGCGAGATAAACTAAATATCCTCAATCCTAAATATCCTAAATATCCTGTATCCTCTTACACAATTTTAAATTATTAATTTTGCTAGTGGAATTTTACAAGGCGCCTAAATTTCTTCATAAATAGCGAAATATTGTTCCGATTTAAAAAATCTTTGGCAAATCGATAGATATTAACAGAAATGAGTTATACAAGGTCAAACGAAGGCATTCATAATAATATTATAGACACCACAGTTTTTCGCGCTTTGTGGGTGTTAGAGTGGGCGTGGCATGATGCAACTTCGTGGCAAGTTGCAGTGCCATCTTTTAAATGCGTATTCTTAAGCACAACTTTGTAGCTCTTATAGTTTCCGAGATTTTCGCATTTTTGTATTTTTGGGTTTTGTCGGCGTTAGAGTGGGCGTGGCTTGATCAGAAAAAAACAACTCGCATTGGGAGCATCATAAAAACGTACATGCTTAATTCGAACTTTTTTTAATTTTTAGTTAGCGGTATATCAGCTTTTCTAAA
The DNA here is from genome assembly GCF_018153835.1 of Drosophila eugracilis. Classification (NCBI taxonomy): domain Eukaryota; kingdom Metazoa; phylum Arthropoda; class Insecta; order Diptera; family Drosophilidae; genus Drosophila; species Drosophila eugracilis. The sequence continues at coordinate 1,855 of NW_024572812.1, read as the reverse complement.
AATGCGAAAACAGTCTTTTGAGCTTGGTGGGAGTATGGTTGGGTGTGGCCGGATAATAGTACAACTATAAGATGCGCTGACATCTAAAGATTATACATACTGACTTTCAATTTTCTAGCTCTAATAGTTTCTGAGATTTCAGCGATTTTAGTTTTTCGCGATTTCAGATTTTATAATCTTAAACAATTTACAAATGCAGACTTAGGATCCACTGCGACTTTAAAATTTGTAATAATCTTTAGGAAAGCGATTATTTCCCTATCTATATTAAAATGTTTAATTACGACAAACAACCCTGCAAATATTATCCGAGGTTCATCATCAAACTAGCTGATTGGAAAAATTATGAAAGTTTTACAGACTACAATAGCAACAAAACACCTATAGCCACAAGCCCCAATTAAGAAGCTTGCGAGATAAACTAAATATCCTCAATCCTAAATATCCTAAATATCCTGTATCCTCTTACACAATTTTAAATTATTAATTTTGCTAGTGGAATTTTACAAGGCGCCTAAATTTCTTCATAAATAGCGAAATATTGTTCCGATTTAAAAAATCTTTGGCAAATCGATAGATATTAACAGAAATGAGTTATACAAGGTCAAACGAAGGCATTCATAATAATATTATAGACACCACAGTTTTTCGCGCTTTGTGGGTGTTAGAGTGGGCGTGGCATGATGCAACTTCGTGGCAAGTTGCAGTGCCATCTTTTAAATGCGTATTCTTAAGCACAACTTTGTAGCTCTTATAGTTTCCGAGATTTTCGCATTTTTGTATTTTTGGGTTTTGTCGGCGTTAGAGTGGGCGTGGCTTGATCAGAAAAAAACAACTCGCATTGGGAGCATCATAAAAACGTACATGCTTAATTCGAACTTTTTTAATTTTTAGTTAGCGGTATATCAGCTTTTCTAAAAATGCGAAAACAGTCTTTTGAGCTTGGTGGGAGTATGGTTGGGTGTGGCCGGATAATAGTACAACTATAAGATGCGCTGACATCTAAAGATTATACATACTGACTTTCAATTTTCTAGCTCTAATAGTTCCTGAGATTTCAGCGATTTTAGTTTTTCGCGATTTCAGATTTTATAATCTTAAACAATTTACAAATGCAGACTTAGGATCCACTGCGACTTTAAAATTTGTAATAATCTTTAGGAAAGCGATTATTTCCCTATCAATATTAAAATGTTTAATTACGACAAACAACCCTGCAAATACTATCCGAGGTTCAATATCAAACTAGCTGATTGGAAAAATTATGAAAGTTTTACAGACTACAATAGCAACAAAACACCTATAGCCACAAGCCCCAATTAAGAAGCTTGCGAGATAAACTAAATATCCTCAATCCTAAATATCCTAAATATCCTGTATCCTCTTACACAATTTTAAATTATTAATTTTGCTAGTGGAATTTTACAAGGCGCCTAAATTTCTTCATAAATAGCGAAATATTGTTCCGATTTAAAAAATCTTTGGCAAATCGATAGATATTAACAGAAATGAGTTATACAAGGTCAAACGAAGGCATTCATAATAATATTATAGACACCACAGTTTTTCGCGCTTTGTGGGTGTTAGAGTGGGCGTGGCATGATGCAACTTCGTGGCAAGTTGCAGTGCCATCTTTTAAATGCGTATTCTTAAGCACAACTTTGTAGCTCTTATAGTTTCCGAGATTTTCGCATTTTTGTATTTTTGGGTTTTGTCGGCGTTAGAGTGGGCGTGGCTTGATCAGAAAAAAACAACTCGCATTGGGAGCATCATAAAAACGTACATGCTTAATTCGAACTTTTTTAATTTTTAGTTAGCGGTATATCAGCTTTTCTAAAAAAGCGAAAACAGTCTT
>NW_024572811.1:0-564 GCF_018153835.1 Drosophila eugracilis | reverse complement strand
TCCTCTAAGGTACAACATATCTGTATGCCCTGTAAGTATAAAAGGAGAGCAGTCAAATTGTTCAGCATCAGTTCGTCAGGGCACCAAAATCACCATGAGCGTAATATCTGTGGAATTCGTCGGATTCAATTCAGGCTTTGGAGAAACACATAAAAATCAGGATCAGTAATTAGAAAAGGAACCCTTGCAGAAGCAAGAATTTCAGGCAGTCTACGACGTTGTCAAATAACAATGACATCTGGAAATATAGGAAACTTAAATTGTCAAACATAAGTGTTTGTTTAAACGAGAAAAACGAATAATTTAAAATTCAAAAATTGATGATTTTGTATTCTAATGGGAAAATTGATTTAAACAATTTTCCAAAGAACTGGGAGATATAGGCCGGAATGCAAAACATAAAAACAATTTCCAATTGGCACCCAACGCACTGATTTTAAAAAGTCAGTATTACTACGAGAATTTAAAGAAATGGGCAAAACGTAGAAAAGAAAAAAAAAAAGAACAAATAGCTCTGCTTTCAAAGAGCTGACCATAAGTGAGACAAAACAATGAAAAATATAA
>NW_024572810.1:0-634 GCF_018153835.1 Drosophila eugracilis | reverse complement strand
AGGTGATGAGGTGGGAGCTAACTATGGTTGTTGTGGGACCGTCATCGATGGGGTAATCCTCGTTAGTTTTTCTCGTTGATGATTATTACTTCATCGTCCACAATTTTAAAAGTACCCGAATTTGCTGGGCCGCGTCCGGCAGCTAACCGCCCCGCCTGCATGTAATTGACTGGTGCAGTGTCGTCAGACGTTTTTGCAAAATGTGGCCAAGTTGGTGACGTAATCGGGCCTTTAGAGGTTTCCCGTCATCACATTCCTTACGATTTTTTTCTTCTATTTGTAGCATAGTATGGTAGTGTGCGACAGGGAAGAGCAGGACTTTTTACAAATACAGCTTAACTTTTTTCCTAGGGATGCTGGACTATAACGTGAACCAAGAACATTATTTTTGAAAATCTTAATCTTAGATACACTCCATAAGGCTAACTATTGGGACCTCCGTGACTGTTTGTCAAAAATAGCCTTTGGGGTCATTATGATTGAAAATAGTAGGATTGATGATATTGGTTTTAGCAAGCGTGATAGTGAAACATACAATTTTTTATTTCAGACAACAGCATTTCTATTTCTGGCTAGTTGTCTTCGATCAAAAGGCCTGAATCCAACAAGCCCCATCCTTTTTCTCACTGAGGAT
>NW_024572809.1:0-14347 GCF_018153835.1 Drosophila eugracilis | reverse complement strand
TATATTTATCAAGTATCATAAAATAAATAAAAAAAGAAAAATCAAATAAAAAAATAAAAACAAAAACAAAAGCAAAAACAAAGCAAAAACAATAAAAAACAAAAAAACAAAATCAACATGAATAATCAATTCGAGTTTTGTCATTCGTGCCAATTGTTTGTTATTAAGAGCAAGTAGACAAACCAATGCATAAGAAGAATGCGATTCAACTCGTCGATGGACGCATCCAGAAAATTTCGGATTAAGTATTTAGGTTTCTATGATGCTCCCAATGCGAATTGTTTTTTTCCGATCAAGCCACGTCCACTCTAACGCCCACAAAACCCGAAAAACCAATAATGCAAAAATCTCGAAAACTATAAGATCTACACAATTTTGCTTAGGAACACGTATTAAGGAGATGACAACTTGCAACTTGCCACGAAATTGCACCCAGCCACGCCCAGTCTAACGCCCACAAACCGCGGAAAACTGTGGCTTCTATAATATTATTATGAATGCCTTCGTTTGACCTTGTGTAACTTATTTCTGTTAATATCTATCGATTTAACAAAGATTTTTCAAATCGGAACATTATTTCGCTGTTTATAAAGGTATTAAGTTATAAGGCCTTACATGGGCAGTGACGTCACTATAAGCATACTCAACATACTTCCTCTGACAATAGGTGGCGCATTGTGAATTTCCACTAGCAAAATAATATTTTAAAATTTTGTAAAACAGTAACGGGTATCTTATAGTCGCGGCACCCGACTACAGCGTTTCCTCTTGTTAAACTTACACTCTATTGGTTTTCCTTTTCTTGAACAATCTCTATCTTGAAGAAACTATTTCTGATCTATTTTAACCAAAGGACTTTATTTTTAAAACTGAGATTATATTTGGTTTCGAACCATCTCAAACTATCTAGGAATCTATCCGAGCTGCTATCTTTTGAAACCTAGAATTGTAACTCCCAGAATTCTAAAATTTGTGAACGGCCATTTAAAATTGTGAACAAAGTCGGAGAATTTAATTAGTTCTTTCCAAGTCATTCTCGGTGCAAACCACTAAAGTGTAGTGAAGTGTATTAAATAAATATATTATATATATATATATATATATATTTATCAAGTATCATAAAATAAATAAAAAAAAGAAAAATCAAGTAATAAAATAAAAAACAAAAACAAAAGCAAAAACAAAGCAAAAACAATAAAAAACAAAAAAACAAAATCAACATGAATAATCAGTTCGAGTTTTGTCATTTGTGCCAATTGTTTGTTATTAAGAACAAGTGGACAAACCAATGCATAAGAAGAATGCGATTCAACCCGTCGATAGACGCATCCAGAAAATTTCGGAAGGATATAAAGGAAGGGTTCTCTATTACATGTATGTTAACGATGGATCGGACATCCAATAACCTGAAAACATTATGATGTTGGTGATGATGGTGGTTGATCGTCTTCCCGAACTCCTTAATATGTTCTAAGTCACGTTCACTCAACCGGTGAAGGTAAGGAAGACTAAGAACGTTACGTTCCATAATGACGTTGTCTTCCTGCCTGAGTATGGTGTCGTGATGTGACACCGGGAAAACGGTGATCTTGCTGCAGGTCGACTTTATTTTCGGAAACTTAATGATAAACTGTAAGATGTTATCAGATTGTAAAATTTTAACGGACGATACGGACAAAACATCTCTAATCGCGGTCTCGGTGGGCTCTTTCATCCACTCTTGGGTGGGCTCTTCCACACACCTTCTAGTTCTGCATGATCTAGGATCTGGGGCTAACAACATTAACCTTGGCAAGTGCCACTGGTAGCATCAAACCCTGCAGCTGTATTGCTATCATCCTATTCTCAGTATTAATTTGGGACTTTTTTGCTGACCTCAGAAGTTGGTTGACAGTAGCGGAAATTTTATTGATTTGAATTTGTACTTTATTGTTAATATTAACCTGCCTATGTATGCATTTAATAATTGGAATTCTTTAAATTTAATTTTTTCAAAGTTCTCTGCGTCCGGAGTTCCTGCCCCTACTTTTAACGCGGTCTAAGTCTAAGCTTCTTGCTACCCTATGATGGATGCTCAACGAGTCGATCAGGTCGCGTAGTTGGGCGACATCAACAACTAGGAGTTTCTGCATGTAAGACTGAGGGAATATGTCGGTCATCCCATTAGTTTCTTCGATGACGCGCCTATATTCCGAGAGATTCGCTGAGTGTTATAAATGCCAATTCCTCCCATATCAGGATTCGGCCATCAACGATGGGAATGTATTTGGCTTTGGAATAGTCCGTAACACGTGCCGATGTTGCGGCCAAAAGGAAAATCAGGGATACGGTTGAAAACCTGTAATTTGGATTTGTTGTGAATTTTGTTGAAATTGGGTGGCCCACCACCAAAGCATGATTAAAATAATAAAGGAAGCAAAACTTATGCCAACTGGCTAGGAAAAGAGATAATAACAAATGAAAGATTATCAGGCGAGCGATAATATAGTCACGCTCGGCCTACCTAAGTTTGTCTTTGTGGACCACCCTCCCCTTAATGAGGACTGTGGTCCCCATGTCCGCTTCAACGGTTTTCTCTTCACATAACGGTGAAAGTTTGTTGCCTAGGCGTCTGTTGGACTTCACCAGGACTTTTTCGTCAACCTCGAATACTCTATTTTGGCGGGAAGCGTTTTCCCTCTCCCGGAGCTTGTCCTGGGCGAGTTTTATCCTATCCTGTATTTTGTATTGTGGCTCATTTGATTGTGTCTGCACCACGTCAGCCGACCTCTTGTCGATGACCGAATGGATAGCAATCTCTACCAAAGTGCTGTGAAAGCGCTCTACTTGTCCGTTGGAGACACAGTGTAGGGGCGGAGCATTTGAGATGCTAACGCCGAAGTGGTTTTCCAGTATGGTCACGATGGTGTGCGAGTTCAACGATGGTTCGTTGTCGCAATATATAACCTTGGCCTTGGGGAAAATATTCATCAGCTGTAGTAGCGCTGGTTTGAGATCTTCTATAGTTCTAGAGGTAACTGGTTGGACAACGGCAAATTTCAAGAATTTGTCGACGCTCGTAAGGAAATACTTTTTATCCGTGGAGAAGATGTCTATGTGCAGCATTTCTCCTACATGAGATGGGATTGGTGTTTCGTCAAGAACATGTGGGTTTGGATGTCTATCGTGTTTAGCCTTGGCGCAAGTCTTGCACTATTTTGTTCGCTAGCTTCGCCATTTTCGGTAAGTAGTACTCGGAGCTTCACGTTTTCTTGAGCTCTGTTGTGCTCGACATTGAGAATTTCCCGCATTTCATCAACTGCAAAAATGTCCGTTACTCGGTTTTTGCAGGGCCAAAATTTGGTGGCAGGGAATTGACGAATCAGTTTGTCCTGTATCACTACTAGCGTGTGCAAATCGCAATGAATGGCGTTTACGCCTTTATGAACTATTATGTTTGCGAGCTCCTCCAGCAATGACTCCTCGCAAGTGAAGTCAATAATATGCCGTCTCTTGTTTCCAAAAAGAACGAAGCTGCGCTTTGACGGAGAGCGTGCTTCCTCCAGAATTATCTGGTTTTGAAAGCAATTGAGGGGCTGGTCCGTGGATTGGATGGTGTGGGACAGCTCACTGTGAATTGTGGCCGCGCTTGAAAATTCCTCTTCCTCTGCTACAACGTTGAGTTGTTGCCTCGAGAGTGCATCCGCAACGAGGTTGGCCTTGCCAGGCATGTAATGGACTTTGGCACCACACTCGTCGATGCGTTCTTTCCATCTTTTAATTTTTGTATTCGGATTAGAATCCGATACCGCGTAGGTCAGCGGTTGGTGGTCAGTGTAGATGTTTAAATCTTTGACCCCATAAAGGTAGTGGCGCAGCTTTTCTAGAGCCCAAACTATGGCCAACAGCTCCCTTTCGTTGGTAGCGTAGTTAACCTCTCTGTCCTTTAAGGTCCTAAAGATCATAGTGATGGGGCACCCCTCTTGGGAAAGCACTGCGCCAATGCCATACGCTGAGGTATCTGTCGTTAGATCAAATGCCTTTTTATAATCGGAGTACCTGAGGATGACATCCTCAGAGACCAGGATGTTACGCAGCTTCTCATAAGCTAGCCGTTGCGGCTCGGTAAACTGTAACTGGATGCTTCTAGATCTGTGTCTGCTGACATTTCCAAGCTCCCCTTTTATAATGTTCGAAATGGGCTTAGCTATTGATGCAAAGTCTTTAATAAAGCACCTATAATAGCCAGCCAAGCCCATGAATGATCTTACTTCGAAAACGTTTTTAGGCTCTGGGAATTCTTTAATGGCCCTCGTCCCCTCGCTGGTGACTATAAACCCCAAAAAGTTAACTCTTTTTTTGAAGAAGAACGACACTCTCATGTTAGCGTCATGTGGGCTCTTTAGAACCCAGTCCACATGTCGTATGTGGGCGTTTTCGTCTTCTGAGAAGACGATTGTTTAGTCATTTCATTTCATTGCAACTCCTACTGTTTAGATATATTCAATAACAACTTAAATAATTGCTCATATAGTTGCATACATTTTTATAAATACGCTTAAGCTTAAGTTTACTTTGTTTACTCTTGAATTGCTACTCTTAAGGTACATATGTATGTACAAATTGCGCTCTTTAATTGTTACGCTCACTTTGTCACACATACTGGAATTTGCATGCCTACACATACACGCGCAATTATGCGAGCGCATTAGTTCTAAAGTCAAATGAATTGGAAATTAAAGGGCACTTGAGAAGAACAACTGAACCATAGCGCATCAACTTTATTGTCTGTCCCGTCCGTCTAAGCGAGTTGGCCTACCGTTAGAATTCAACTTGGACCTTTAGTTGCTTGTGGCACAGGACCACTTTAGAAGGACGTTCCCGTTTTGGACATCCAACGATAACATCATCGACATAGACGTAGCAAAATTTGCCAATCTGCTCTGGCAGTACGTCGTCGATGGTTCTTTGGAAGATGCTGGCAGCATTCCTCAACTCGAATGGCATTCGGCGAAACTCGTATTTTCTCCCGTTTACGGAAAAGGAAGTTTTCTCACGGTCACATTCTGCCAGTATAATTTGGTGGTAGCCAGACTTCAAATCGAGCGTTGTGAAGTATTTGGCTTTGCCTAAATTCCTTAGTATTATAGAGATAATAGGCATAGGGTAGCGATCCGGTATTGTCCTCTCGTTTAACTTTCGAAAGTCTAATACTAGCCTCATTTTGCGATTGCCAGATTCGTCGGTGCCCTTTTTATACCCGTTACTCGTAGAGTAAAAGGGTATACTAGATTCGTTGAAAAGTATGTAACAGATAGAAGGAAACTTTTGCGACCCTATAAAGTATATATATTCTTGATCAGGATCAATAGCGAAGTCGATTGAGCCATGTCCGTCTGTCCGTCCGTCCGTCCGTCAGTATGAACGCTGAGATTTCAGGAACTGTAGCAGATACAAAGTTGAGATTAAGCATAAAGATTCTTGAGGTCCCGGGACAGCGCAAATTTATTACAGCATTCTGCCACGCCCACTCTAACGCCCACAAATCGCAAAAAACTAAAATTGCTGAAATCTCAGGAACTATTGTTAGAAAGTTGAAATTCAGAAGGTATAATCTTTAGATGGCAACGCATCTTATAGTGATACTACTATCCGGCCACACCCACCCATACGCCCACACGGCTCAAAAGACGGTTTTCGGATTTTCTAGAAAAGCTGATATCTCGGATTAAGCATGTAGGTTTCTATGATGCTGCCAATGCGAATTGTTTTTTTCCGATCAAGCCACGCCCACTCTAACGCCCACAAAACCCGAAAAACCAAAAATGCAAAAATCTCAAAAACTATAAGATCTACAAAATTTTGCTTAGGAACACGTATTTAGGAGGTGGATAGGCAACTTGCCACGAAGTTGCATCCGGCCACGCCCACTCTAACGCCAACAAACCGCGGAAAACTGTGGCTGCTATAATATTATTATGAATGCCTTCGTTTGACCTTGTGTAACTTATTTCTGTTAATATCTATCGATTTACCAAAGATTTTTCAAATCGGAACATTATTTCGCTGTTTATAAAGGTATTAAGTTATAAGGCCTTACATGGGCAGTGACGTCACTATAAGCATACTCAACATACTTCCTCTGACAATAGGTGGCGCATTGTGAATTTCCACTAGCAAAATAATATTTTAAAATTTTGTAAAACAGTATCGGGTATCTTATAGTCGCGGCACCCGACTACAGCGTTTCCTCTTGTTAAACTTACACTCTATTGGTTTTCCTTTTCTTGAACAATCTCTATCTTGAAGAAACTATTTCTGATCTATTTTAACCAAAGGACTTTATTTTTAAAACTGAGATTATATTTGGTTTCGAACCATCTCAAACTATCTAGGAATCTATCCGAGCTGCTATCTTTTGAAACCTAGAATTGTAACTCCCAGAATTCTAAAATTTGTGAACGGCCATTTAAAATTGTGAACAAAGTCGGAGAATTTAATTAGTTCTTTCCAAGTCATTCTCGGAATGAAAACAAACCACTAAAAGTGTAGTGAAGTGTATTAAATAAATATATTATATATATATATATATATATTTATCAAGTATCATAAAATAAATAAAAAAAAGAAAAATCAAGTAATAAAATAAAAAACAAAAACAAAAGCAAAAACAAAGCAAAAACAATAAAAAACAAAAAAAAAAAATCAACATGAATAATCAATTCGAGTTTTGTCATTCGTGCCAATTGTTTGTTATTACGAGCAAGTAGACAAACCAATGCATAAGAAGAATGCGATTCAACTCGTCGATGGACGCATCCAGAAAATTTCGGATTAAGTATTTATGTTTCTATGATGCTCCCAATGCGAATTGTTTTTTTCCGATCAAGCCACGTCCACTCTAACGCCCACAAAACCCGAAAAACCAATAATGCAAAAATCTCGAAAACTATAAGATCTACACAATTTTGCTTAGGAACACGTATTAAGGAGATGACAACTTGCAACTTGCCACGAAATTGCACCCAGCCACGCCCACTCTAACGCCCACAAACCGCGGAAAACTGTGTCTTCTATAATATTATTATGAATGCCTTCGTTTGACCTTGTGTAACTTATTTCTGTTAATATCTATCGATTTACCAAAGATTTTTCAAATCGGAACATTATTTCGCTGTTTATAAAGATATTAAGTTATAAGGCCTTACATGGGCAGTGACGTCACTATAAGCATACTCAACATACTTCCTATGACAATAGGTGGCGCATTGTGAATTTCCACTAGCAAAATAATATTTTAAAATTTTGTAAAACAGTAACGGGTATCTTATAGTCGCGGCACCCGACTATAGCGTTTCCTCTTTTTGTCTACTATATTGGGTTATTGTAGGGGGATCTCGACATCTGGGTTATGCCATTTTTTAGTATGTCTTGAATTTCTCCATTGACGAGTCTGGCATAAATGGGCTCCTCATCAACTGTCCTGATGGTGGCTACCACTGACGTGTTGTAAGGTAACGCCTCATCTGGGTTCGCGAAGGCGTTTTTCCTGTCGCTTAGCATTTTTGAAAATGCTTTTCTGACTAAAGGTGATGCGCTGGAGCAGTCCACCTCAGTGAAATTTACGTTGGGGCATGAATGGAATTCTAGCTTTTCCATCACGGTGCCCCATTTGAAGTGGCCGGAAGCTAGGTCAAGTGATGCTCCTGCTTGTTTTAATAGATCAAGGCCGATGATGGCATCAAAGGAGGACAAGTCTGGTAAGATTAAGAACGTAGCCTTCAAGTTGAAGAGGGATATGAAGCATTTTTTCGTTATCGTGGTAACGCCATGGATGGAATGTTCTGAAAATGGCGAATCTACTGGGCGGACGCCTTTGAACCCTTCGTATGGACGGATGAAATTTTTTGACGCGCCCGTGTCTATTAAAAGCTTCATTTCTACACCTGCTACTCTTCGTCTGATGACGGGCAGCAGGGACTTTCCCCTAAAAAATTTATGACGTCCGAATCGTAATCTTTAATAGCATCGTCGTCAATATCTTGAGCCGCGCTTGAAGCTGCGGCAGTATATTCGATCCCGGGAAAAAAGGACATCCGTGAGGCTGCGCTTAAGACCCGAGATAAATACTCGGAGTGCGTCATCCCGGAATTTTTCACACAAGACCTTTGCCGCCGAGGCTTCGTACGACATAGTGGCCTTGTTGGTAAGCAAGGTGAGCTTCTTCTCGACCTCGTCATACTATGGTAGGAGGGTCATATTTTTTTTTTCGCGACTTCCGTGCAACCCACCTCCCGCCCAACCGACCGAGGGGCGCTGCCGTCTATCGTACGGCTCGGAACACGGGGATAGTACCGAGTGGAAAATTAAATAAATAAATTAATTAAATATGAGCTAAGTGGTTTAGTTAGACGATTTTTATGTTAGTAGGAGAAGTATTGGATATTAAGTGCTAGGGGGTATTGTAACTCGAATATAATACCCTAAATGGTTAATGAAGGGCAAAGTTCGAGCTGCAATGTCTCAAGGATAAGGGAATATAGTTTCTAGTGAGCCTAGCGGGCACATTGATGTTTAAGCGACCTATTAGGGCTTGGCTATCAATATCCCCACTAATAAGATTGTTAATAAAAACAACGCCAAGCATTGTCCTACGGTTAGCAAGGGTCGGTAAGTTTTTAGTAATAGTCTGCTTTTATAGGAGGGAAGATGTAAATTTGCATCCCAATTTTGGCCACGAAGAGCAAAAAAGAGAAAGCTTTTTTGGATTGATTCTATACGGTATTGGTGAACCGCGTACTGGGGGTTCCAGACGCAAGATCCATACTCTAAGATCGGACGAACGAGAGAGACAAATAAAGTTTTGGTTACGTAAGGGTCATTAAATTCTTTCGACCATCTTTTTATAAAACCTAACACACCTCTGGCCTTGTTAACCATGGAAAATATGTGGTCGGAAAATGTAAGTTTGGCATCCAATAGGACACCTAAGTCGTCTACTAGCTTAATTCTATCTAGGGTTGCACCACAAAGTGTATAAGTGGATATTAACGGCTTAGAGCGACTGAAGGTCATTACTTTACACTTAGAGCCGTTAAGATTTAGTAAGTTTGCAGAGCACCAAAATTGAAAGTTGTTAAGGTCAGATTGTAGTTTTCTCTGGTAGCACTCATCATTATATTGAATACAAAGTTTCACATCATCTGCGTACATTAAAATAAAAGAATTTGTTAAAGCGAGTGGAAGGTCATTTATGAATAATGTGAAAAATAGCGGACCTAAATGGCTTCCCTGAGGGACACAGGATGAAGCATAAATCGGACCAGACAAGACATCTTTAAATAAAACACGCTGCGTTCTACCAGTCAGATAACTTTCAACCCACTTAAGAAGATCGCATGGGAATCCGATTAAGTCAAGTTTATGAACTAAAAGTGAGTGATTTTCAGAGTCAAATGCTTTACTAAAGTCAGTGTAGATGACATCTGTCTGAAGACTTTTTCGGAACCCAGTAATGACATAAGAGGTAAATTTAAGTAAGTTTGTAGCTGTAGACCGTTGAGTCATAAAACCATGTTGATATGGAGATATTACTGATCTACACTGGTGTTGCAAATGGGGCACAATAATTTTCTCAAAGAGTTTAGGAATTGCTGATAATTTAGAGATACCTCTATAATTACCAGCATCCAAAGTTTTCCCTTTCTTGTGTAAAGGAATGATGAAAGATTCCTTCCAAAAGATCCTTAAGAATACCACTCTTAGATAGAAAAGGTCGCGTGACGAGGTTCGATTGTGGAACACCGTAGACATGAGGCTGCCTAGCGGTTGTCGAAAGTGAATATGGGGTTTGAAAAAACTTGGCGAACATATCGGCTATTTCCTGATCAGTTCTCGCCGTTGAGTTTTCAAACGTTAGTGCTGAAGAAAACGTTTTAGGTCTACGCTTAGTCTTAACGAAATTATAAAACTGTTTCGGATCCTGTGTAAATTGGGTCCTACAACGAGCTAAATAATTTTTATAACACTGAGCGTTAAGAACGGTAAAATTTGACCGAACAATTAAGTATTGAGAGTAACTAAGCGGAGTTCTAGTTTTTAAGTATTTGTTTTGAAGCCTGAACTTTATATTTTTCAAGGTGCTTAAGCCTGCTTGGTATACCAAGGAGAGTTATCCGTTCTGGACGGGTACCGCATCGGAACACATATATCAAAAATTAGGTTTATTGCATGGTAGAATATGTTTAAAGCTAAAGTCATATCGTTGCATGCGTAGAGATCGGACCAGTCAAAATCAGAGATAAGAATATAAAGTTTAGGAAAGTCTGACATGCTAAAACATCGAACCGTTTTGACAGCCCTAGTCGGCTCAGTCGTTTGGAGTGGTACAGCATCGATCGCCAGCGCCAGAGTGGGATGATAAAGATCTTCAGGGCGTGTAAGTGGTGGAACCCTAGATATATATACGGAGTCCGAATATGAGATAAAGCATAGATCGAGTAACCGACCCAAAGAGTTTTTAACATGGTTAATTTGTTCTAGGGTCATGTCTAACATACCTGCAATAAAATCAGGAAGCTTAGTACGCAACCCCCTTGTGTTCTGATAGGAAAGAATGATAGACGATGTTAGTTTTTTGCGAGGGTTTGCTCAGTGGCTTTTGTTTGGGGGAGTTTTACCGACGCAGGTCGTTTAATTTTCTTTTTTTAATGTCCCGGTCGATGTTCTTGTACGAAAATGTGTTCCGGCCAGAACTTGGTTGATCACATCTTGACAAATTCCACCGAGGGGACGCGAATCTTAAATGATGATACTTTTCTATTATAATGATATTTAAATTTAGTTATGCCATCCACCTTAATGTCGGCTTTCGTTCTGGCTTGTATGTATGCCAATACGTCTGACTCAGACGTATCCTCGGAAAGCCGGGAAACAAATATATGTTTCTCAGGTGGGATTACCTTTAGGGGCATTGGTGTAGCAGGTTCTAATCCTGCACCCCCAGTGCACGCCGGTAGTCCGGGCACGAAATTCCCCTGCAGTGTATCGGGTGAGCTGATGTTAATGGAGATTGGCTCTGTAGGAGCCAGGAGCCTTGAAGCAGACAAACTATCTAACGATTTCCTACCATCATGTCCAGAAAATTCGGATGCCGAATTTTTCGTACTCACCGGAGTGTTGGCCAAAAGCGTTCCAAACAGCTGCGGCGACACTTCAGTGTTCTGAAGGTAAGTAGTGGGAGCGGGAAGGGAACTAGTGATCTGCGGCACACAACAGTTTGATTTTTTACGCTTTGGAGACTCATTTAACAATTGGACATTATTAAATTGGGTGTCCAGCGCCGTGAGCAAATCGCTGGCTTTACGAAAAGCGCCGAGGACCTCACAAAAACCATTTTTTGTCTGCCGCATAAAAGATCTCATTTCCCTTTGAGTCCCCCGACAACTTCCGCAGCAATAATGTAAGCCGAAATCGCCTCGGACCAAAACGTCCGATACGGTGGCACGGAAATTAGCACATTTGGCATGAACCATATTATCACAAAGCCAACACAAAACGCTCGGCTGGTTAGTTGTAATTATTTTGTTACAAGCTTTTAAGTAGCAGACAATTTCAGACATAATGAGTTATAATTATTATTTTTAAGCACTATTTAATCGAAAAAGCCCACTGTGCGAGAACAGAAAAAGAAGAATAAAAAAAAATAAGTTTTAGATATGCACACTATGAGAAGTGTGAGGGAGCGGGGGAATAGATTGAAATCAAGATAAGGTATAGATAAACAACACGAGAGCGACGCAAGCGGGGGAGGAACCGTTTATCGCAAAAGACGAGAAATAGGAGAATGTGAAAATAATTTAAGTAAATTGAGAGTTTAATCACAAGAAACAAAAGCCACAAAGTTTAGTTCACTGCGCGGAAGGCAAACGGCTGAAGGTTTTATTTATACAAAGAAATTCGTATCGGTTTAAGCGTATATTCGTAAATAGCCAATAAATTTAACGAGAGTAGAAAAAAACACGTCCATTCGCTTCGGAAGAGAATTAATGAATTAGTGAATCTGACACTAATCACTGTACGTAAAATCGATTCGATTTATAATCGCGTCGAAATTTAGCACAGTGCCAAACGAGGATAGCACGGCATCGGCAGGGCCTCTTATTTTGCTCCTAATAATGATGACCGCCTGATAATGACGAGAGCTGTTTACGTATTTCCTAAAAATGTAATATGCGGCTACTGCCGCTTGTCGCCAGGAGACGTACGCGTCCTGTGCTCCCGTAAATTCGGGCATGCACTTGACGGCGTCTAGGGGCTCGTCACATTTGACGTCGTCCCTAATTTCTATAGGTGCATATGCTTTGATTTGGGGAGCTTCCGCTTGGGCGGGAGTGATTTCTGTTGCGTCGACCCGTTCGGTCAGCCGGTGTATAGCCAGGCGTAGTTCGTTTTCCCTACGCTGGGGTTCAATATTCGCTTCTTGAACAGCATGTTGAACGGCCGCCTGTATAGTGGCTGTCATTTGTCCCATGTTGAAAGCCATGATCGCGAGTTTGAACAGCGCTTTAGCGCTTTTTGGGGTGGAAAATCTGGCCGGCCCTTCGGTCTCGGACTCAGAATCACTAGAGAGTTGTCTTGTGTTCCTATATTGTTGAAAGGGATGGCTCATGTGGAGCTGTAGCTATAAAATCGCCCGAAAACGTAAATTCATGCATGAATTATATGCCGACAGAGGCAATTGGGCTGGTAAGGGGGCCGCGGGGTTGAGTTGCCGCTTTAGTTATTACGCTATTGCTGTGTCAAGTAGCGGTAAGGTGATGGGTGCGCGGGGAAAGAACAAAAAGCAACAAAGTGCCACACACTGCATGTGCGGCCGTATCGTATTTCTGTAAACGGAGTAACCTAAACTGCGCGGCTAATACTAAGAATTCTTGTGTAACAAAAATCTGGATCTGAGAATACTGCTCTAAGACATAAAACTGTTTGTAGCGGAAAAGTCTCCACGCTACCGGAATTACAGAAGCGAACTTTGGAGTTTACCCAATATCGCAAGCAGCTTGTACTAGAGCCGAGAAATATTGAAGTAAGCCCGAAATTATTTAATATTAACTCTCATATACCTATATCTTATGCTTTTTATATTAAGTGTGCCTTTGATTCTAAGCTAGATAAATTTGTAATAAAATCGGGTAGTAACGCAGGATTAAATTTTATAGACTCTCTTGTACAAAATTTATCAAAACTGAATGTTGAGTACTTGTATAAAATTAAACCAATCATAATGACTCCTGCAGACGAATTTAAATTTCAGGATTCATTAAATTTTCATATTTGTAAAAAAATATTATTAAATGATAGCGTTAGGAATCATTGCCATTTAACAGGTTTATTTAGGGGCGCATCTCATTCTAAATGTAACTTGGAGTATAGACCATATAAATTTATACCAGTGTTTTTCCATAATTTTTCTAAAAATGATTGTCATTTATTTATTGAAGACTTGGCTAAAATTCCTGGTAGTATTAATGCAATCCCATATATACAATATATTTCGGTGTCCAAAACCATAAAAAAAATGGAAACAATTTCGAAATTCGATTTCTTGACACATTCAGATTTATGCCATCAAGTTTAGATACCCTAGCTTCTAATTTAATTGATGATCAATTAAATACAGTAAAAACATTTTTAAAAATGAAATAGAATTCAGGCTTATGCCTGAATTCCTTATGAATAGTTAGATTCAGCTAGTCGACTTGAGGAAACTTCCCTACCACCAAGAGCAGCATTCTATAGTAACTTGACAGAAAAGCAATGCTCTCAAGATGATTATGAGCACGCACATAATGTCTGGACACAATTTTCTTGTTCAAGTCTAAAGGATTATCTAGAGTTGTATTTAGAAACTGATGTTCTCCTATTGCTCAGTTTTTTACTACACCAGGTCTATCTTGGGCAGCCAAGTTAAAGACCACAAATATTCAACTAGAGTTATTAGTAGATATCGATATGTATATATTTATTCAAAATAGCATTCGAGGGGGCTTAGTACAATGTTGCCATAGATATACAAAGGCAAATAACAAATAATTAACAGATTTTGATCCAACAAAGGAATCATCCTTTCTAATGTATTTGGATTCAAACAATTTATATCGTTAGGCAAAAATTTTGATATACATAACATATCTATTAATACTGAGTATAGATATTTTTTGGAAGTAGACCCAATTTACCCCTATCGCCTTTATGATACACATAATGATCTTCCGTTTTGTCCATCAAATAGTTTTTCATTTAAAGAGGATAAAGTAAAAAAATTAATAGTTGACAAGCTCTTCCATATAGGGGGTTTGAATGGTGGTAC